>NC_088405.1:16250812-16510812 GCF_034236695.1 Oncorhynchus nerka
ACTTTGAGTCACACAGGACAAAACCATTAGGAAGTAATTACAGTAGGATGTCCATGACAGTCTGGACAGAGGACTTTCATTCATGATGGGACAGGAATAGTCGTGCTAATGCTTGGTTCTCCCTCGGTTCTAAGCTAAACCGTCCTAATACCACTGATTTCCACAGGGTCAGAGGAAGTACAGTTAGGTCAGTGAGTGAGTGAGTCAGTGAGTGAGTCAGTGAGTGAGTCAGTGTGTCAGTGTGTCAGTGTATCAGTGAGTCAGTGTGTCAGTGTGTCAGTGAGTCAGTGTGTCAGTGAGTCAGTGTGTCAGTGAGTCAGTGAGTCAGTGTGTCAGGGAGTCAGTGTGTCAGTGTGTCAGGGAGTCAGTGTGTCCGTGAGTGAGTGTGTCAGTGTGTCAGTGAGTCAGTGTGTCCGTGAGTGAGTGTGTCAGTGTGTCAGTGAGTCAGTGTGTTAGTGTGTCAGTGAGTGAGTGGGTTAGTGAGTCAGTGTGTCAGGGAGTCAGTGTGTCAGTGTGTCAGGGAGTCAGTGTGTCCGTGAGTGAGTGTGTCAGTGTGTCAGTGAGTCAGTGTGTTAGTGTGTCAGTGAGTGAGTGGGTTAGTGAGTCAGTGTGTCAGTGTGTTAGTGTGTCAGTGTGTCAGTGAGTCAGTGTGTTATTGAGTGAGTGAGTGAGTGAGTGAGTGAGTGAGTGAGTGAGTGAGTGAGTGAGTGAGTGAGTGAGTGAGTGAGTGAGTGAGTGTGTCAGTGAGTCAGTGAGTCAGTGTGTCCGTGAGTGAGTGTGTCAGTGTGTCAGGGAGTCAGTGTGTCCGTGAGTGAGCGTGTCAGTGTGTCAGTGAGTCAGTGGGTTAGTGTGTCAGTGAGTGAGTGGGTTAGTGAGTCAGTGTGTTAGTGTGTCAGTGTGTTAGTGTGTCAGTGAGTCAGTGTGTCAGTGAGTCAGTGTGTCAATGTGTCAGTGTGTCAGTGAGTCAGTGTGTTAGTGTGTCAGTGAGTCAGTGTGTCAGTGTGTCAGTGAGTAAGTAAGTGAGTCTGACAACTGAGGACGTTTTGTCTGAGAACTGAGAGACTTCCTAATATGAATACCATAAACATGAGGACATGTACATCCGGACAAAACCTCAGCCCTGTCCGAAAACCACCCCCTACACCTTCCAACTATTTGCTATGGTCATTCTCCCCACTCCCTCAACAGTCTTTACTCTGCTTCCACCCCAATGGACATTTATTTATTCATCACTGCTACAGTTGTTATGATGTATATAGTGCTATTTATATTTATATTGGGGGGGGGGGTTTATTACCATTTCCATTATTTGGGGGTGGCAGGGAGCCTAGTGGTTAGAACAGGTAGCCTAGTGGTTAGAGCAGGGAGCCTACTGGTTAGAGCAGTGAGTCAGTGTGTCAGTGAGTCAGTGTCAATGTGTCAGTGTGTCAGTGAGCCAGTGTGTTAGTGTGTCAAGTGAGTCAGGAGCCTAGTGGTTAGAACAGGGAGCCTAGTGGTTAGAGCAGGGAGCCTACTGGTTAGAGCAGGGAGCCTAGTGGTTAGAACAGGGAGCCTAGTGGTTAGAACAGGGAGCCTAGTGGTTAGAGCAGGGAGCCTAGTGGTTAGAGCAGGGAGCCTAGTGGTTAGAGCGGGGAGCCTAGTGGTTAGAGCAGGGAGCCTAGTGGTTAGAGCAGGGAGCCTAGTGGTTAGAGTAGGGAGCCTAGTGGTTAGAACAGGGAACCTAGTGGTTAGAGCAGCGAGCCTAGTGGTTAGAGTAGGGAGCCTAGTGGTTAGAAAAGGGAGCCTAGTGGTTAGAGCAGGGGCTTAGTGGTTAGAGCAGGGAGCCTAGTGGTTAGAGCAGGGAGCCTAGTGGTTAGAGCGGGGAGCCTAGTTGTTAGAGCAGGAGCCAGTGGGAGCCTAGTGGTTAGAGCAGGAGCCTAGTGGTTAGTGGAGCAGGTAGCCTAGTGGTTAGAGCAGGGAGCCTAGTGGTTAGAGCAGGGAGCCTAGTGGTTAGAGCAGGTAGCCTAGTGGTTAGAGCAGGGAGCCTAGTGGTTAGAGCAGGGAGCCTAGTGGTTAGAGCAGGTAGCCTAGTGGTTAGAGCAGGGAGCCTAGTGGTTAGAGCAGGGAGCCTAGTGGTTAGAGCAGGGAGCCTAGTGGTTAGAGCAGGGAGCCTACTGGTTAGAGAGTTGGGCCAGTAACTGAAAGGTTGCTAGATCGAATCCCCGAGCTGACAAGGTAAAAATCTGTCGTTTTGCCCCTGAACAGGCAGTTAACCCACTGTTCCTATGCTGTTATTGTAATTAAGAATGTGTTCTTAACGGACTTATCTAGTTTAAATAAAGGTTTAAAAAAATACATATATATATATACATACATTTCCCTTAATCCTAGATGTTGTAGCTCACTGTACCCTGCAATCCCTCCTGTAACCCTGAACATGTGACTAATAAACACTCTGAATCTCTGAATCTGCAGGGCTGAATGGAGTGGGTTATTTACTTGTATGTTCTTTCGTTGTGTAGTTCTGCCTCAGGGAACCCCAGCATTCCACACACCACTCTGCTGCTGTTGAGGTTCCAGCCCAGGTCACACACCTGCCTCCATCTCCCAGCATGCTTCACTTCCACCACGCCCTCAGTGATCAGGGCCCGCTTCTTAGTGTGCATCAGGATGGGCCGCAGACGCACCTCCTGGATACGCACCTTGCTGGAATACTGAGGGGGAGGGGATTTCTTAAAACTTTGCTGTAACAAAGTTTGATCAAGTACACTTTCAAATTCAAATGACTTAAGTGAATAATTTCCAACTGGGACAGTAAATATATAGATTGATTGGTTAATTGATTGGCATTGGCAGTATCGGTGGTTGATCAGCAAATACCAGACATTAGCAAGTACCAGAGTTATAGAGTTGGTGGTGCCCACTGTAGCTGTTTACCAGGTTGTATAGATGTTGTCTCAGGTTACATCTACTTCACTACTAGCGGTAGCAGGGATAGAGAGTATAAGGTGCAATGCTACCTACCGGGTTGTAGTGGTGCTGTCTCTGGCTGGGCCTCTCTGCAGGGTGTCCGTTCCCATGATGGGCCTGTCGGGGGTTACTGCGGCTGGCCAGGATGCTTTGCCACTGGGGCGAGACGCTGACATCCGGACGCAGGGCCACTGACTGACCATTACGTGACCCCGTGACCTGGTCCAGTCGTCGCTCCGGACTGCAGACCACGCCAAGGTCCTCAGAGTGCTTGCAATCATTGACACCCCAGCCGTTATGTTTACAGTCTTTCACAGTCTTCTCTGTGCCGTCACAACGCACGTTGTCCATCCAGATAGGACCTGGGGACGGGGGAAACAGGGTTATTATCGGATATGGACATCAACTTGTCATTGATGTATGATTGGACGGATTCAAGTATCTACTGATTGATTGACTGATTGAATCATCCATCCCTTTATTAATTCCTTCATTCGTTCACTGATATAATAATTGATAGCCACATTTAATAAAAATGTGCCGTAAATATGCCATATACAGTAATAGCCATATACAGACTGGGAGCCTGTCTCCCCAGCTTCTGTAGGCCTCCAACACCCAACTGTGGGACTGGGAGCCTGTCTCCCCAGCTTCTGTAGGCCTCCAACACCCAACTGTGGGACTGGGAGCCTGTCTCCCCAGCTTCTGTAGGCCTCCAACACCCAACTGTGGGACTGGGAGCCTGTCTCTCCCAGCTTCTGTAGGCCTCCAACACCCAACTGTGGGACTGGGAGCCTGTCTCCCAGCTTCTGTAGGCCTCCAACACCCAACTGTGGGACTGGGAGCCTGTCTCCCCAGCTTCTGTAAGCCTCCAACACCCAACTGTGGGACTAGGGAGCCTGTCTCCCCAGCTTCTGTAGGCCTCCAACACCCAACTGTGGGACTGGGAGCCTGTCTCCCCAGCTTCTGTAGGCCTCCAACACCCAACTGTGGGACTGGGAGCCTGTCTCCCCAGCTTCTGTAGGCCTCCAACACCCAACTGTGGGACTGGGAGCCTGTCTCCCCAGCTTCTGTAGGCCTCCAACACCCAACTGTGGGACTGGGAGCCTGTCTCCCCAGCTTCTGTAGGCCTCCAACACCCAACTGTGGGACTGGGAGCCTGTCTCCCCAGCTTCTGTAGGCCTCCAACACCCAACTGTGGGACTGGGAGCCTGTCTCCCCAGCTTCTGTAAGCCTCCAACACCCAACTGTGGGACTAGGGAGCCTGTCTCCCCAGCTTCTGTAGGCCTCCAACACCCAACTGTGGGACTGGGAGCCTGTCTCCCCAGCTTCTGTAGGCCTCCAACACCCAACTGTGGGACTGGGAGCCTGTCTCCCCAGCTTCTGTAGGCCTCCAACACCCAACTGTGGGACTGGGAGCCTGTCTCCCCAGCTTCTGTAGGCCTCCAACACCCAAGTTTACATCACCAATTACATCACCAAAATAACCCTGCAGTGAATGAGCTGAGCCTGCCACCATCATAAAGACACAAAGAAAACTTATGGGACTTCACTGCACTCCTCATTACAGTCGCTGCCTGGCAGGCTGGCGTGGCAATATACGGCCTGAGAGGAACATTTGTTTTAGAGTAATGACAGCCTTGCCCTGCCAGCGATGTGCTACACTTGCCTTGTTTTATAGACATGCTTTATTTCCAACTTTAAATTACAATTAAAGGGAAGGGTGAGTGAACCGACAAGGCAGTAGCTAGGCTAGCTGTCTAGCACTGCCATCCTATCCTCGGATAGGCTACTGCTGTTGTGAAATATCTATTCACTAATCATGCCTGCCAGTAAAAGTCAAGTGCTTTAGAAACTGAAAGGTTTAGGAACTGAATTTTAGTTAGAATGCAGGCGCCCTCTTCACAGAATTGGAAAGATAGGCCTATGGATTAAAGTTCACCCAAATTACTCAATTATATATTGGCTTCCTTACCGTGTAAGCAGTCTATGGATGAGGAATGACAGCAATCCATGCTTTGGTTTAGTTTCCCTGGTTCTGTTTCCACATGCTAACATTTTAGAATTTGTGTCACAAATCCCACAGATCGATATGAGCTTTTTCTGCACATCATGTTCATATTATCTATAACTGACTTTGTTAAGCTTCACAATAAATGTTTGATACTTGCAGATGATTCGGACATGATGCGTGAAAAATGCTAATATCGGTCCAATGACTTGAATGGGATTAGTGCAACAAATGCTAAAACGTTAGCACATGGAAACAGTGACAGGGAAATTAAAGCATGTATTCCTGTCATATGTTGTTCATAGACTGCTTACAGGGTAATTTTGTAATTTGTGTAATTTTGGTGAACTATCCCTTTAACATGTGACAGCCATATAAAAATAATGGAAGCTGACTGTCTTCTTTTAATGTACCTTTCGATTTTAAAGAGTATATTATCTGTATTACATTACAGAAATAAAGATGCGTTTTGATCATTGCGAAAATGCAGAAACTGCTCTGGAACGCTTACCATCACCCTCTCCATATTTGGCACTGTGCGCCCACGTGATGCCGGTCTGAAAGCCCAGCTCGCGGCAGACGACTTTGGCTAGTTTGATATCCACTTCGTCGTCACACACCGTCCCCCACGTGCTGTTGTGAAGCACTTCCACGCGACCCTCGTTCAGTCCCCGGGCGAAGTTTCCCGCCAGGCGCACCTTGGAAACCGGAGCGCGCGCGGTCCTGCTGCGTGGTGAGGATGACGACCATCGGCGGGGTTCCGAAAGCGCGGAGGAGGAGAGGAAGAGGAGGAGGAGCAGAGAACTCAAGCAGATGAGGAAGATGCGATGCATCATGTCTGTGTATGGAGTGTCGTCTAGGAGATAGAGAGAGAGGGATTGGGTTAGTAGAGTCATCAACATAATTGACTGAAGGTAATCAGTTGTTTATTAATTGAGTAGATTTGATAGTGTGATCAATAGTATTTTATTGAGAGATGATTCATCCCAATT
Source organism: Oncorhynchus nerka (assembly GCF_034236695.1). Taxonomy (NCBI): domain Eukaryota; kingdom Metazoa; phylum Chordata; class Actinopteri; order Salmoniformes; family Salmonidae; genus Oncorhynchus; species Oncorhynchus nerka. The sequence goes on from NC_088405.1 coordinate 16,256,765, forward strand.
CAATATTTTGCTACCCTAAAAGAAGAGGCATTCTTTTGGCTCATAACCAGCAGTGGAATTGTAAGGGAGTAAGAGAAGAGATGGCTATCTTCAAACAGGCCAATACTGACATCATCTGGACAGAGTTGGCCTATTCTGTCCTATTCAGAGCTGGAAGACAGGTAGGCTACAGGTAAGTGGACAGGTTAGTCTCTCTCGCTCTCAAAATACATTTGAACAACATAAAAATAAGCTTAATCCAAAGTTTACAGATACAATGAAGAGGACCTGATAGAAACCAGTCTGATATGAGCAGGATATGATGAAACTCTTTGTCGTTCCAGACATTAAAATCTGAAGTTCAACCACAGAACCATGGTTGCATTTCACATAGACATATAATTAGTCTAGAAATATTTCAGTTCTTAAGTTCTTTCAGCCCCAGATATGTACAAGTATCACCCTGGAGCTATTGAAACGTATTTCACCCCTTCACAGACACAGCGAGACAGGCAGGCAGACAGACAGACAGACAGGCAGGCAGGCAGACAGGTGGGCAGAAAGACAGGCATGCAGGCAGATGGACGGACAGCATTGCATAATACTATAAATCGACTAAATAACTCCACAAATGTTTGAGACATTCACTGTATCCTCAGAAACACATGAGAATACACTAGATCACATTGAGTTGCACAGAAGCCATAACTTTCTTTGTGTAATTACATATCAGAATACAGAATAGAGCTATTATCATAAAGGATGATAATTACATTTGGAACAAAATTCCGCATTTGAATGAAACGTAATCTTAAAAAATGGATGAGGTTGATGTTCATCAAATCATGTTTATTCTTTAATCAACTAATCCAGAAAGAAGCAACCACTCACGTTTAACTACCTGATCATCCCTGTATGAGAAGACACAACCAGATAAAAGCCAACATGTCAACTTAACATAAATGACCTAGACTAATATATTTCTCTGAAAATGTGTATTTGAATTATACATCAAAAGCACTGCAAGGTCAATAAAAAGGGAATAAAATGAGAATAAAAGAGCAGGAGAAGGTACAAGTCTGTCGTTCTGCCCCTGAACAAGGCAGTTAACCCACTGTTCCTAGGTCGTCATTGAAAATAAGAATTTGTTCTTAACTGACTTGCCTACTAGTTAAATAAAGGTGAAATAAAATACACCTGATAGAAAGCTAGAGAAACACATGTCCTACACGTCCCAGACCGGGAGAGGAGAGAGTGACTGAGTAAGGAGGAGGGACTCACCTGATAGAAAGCTACAGACACAGCTGTCCTACACGTCCCAGACCGGGAGAGGAGAGAGTGACTGAGTAAGGAGGATGGACTCACCTGATAGAAAGCTACAGACACAGCTGTCCTACACGTCCCAGACCGGGAGAGGAGAGAGTGACTGAGTAAGGAAGTGTGCCTGCTAGATGAGGTCTCTGGTCAATCTTTCTCTTTCTTCTCCTGCCTCCCTCATTCCCTCCCACATTTCTTCTCTCTCTCTTTTTAAGAATTTTCCTGCTCACTCAGAAATGCTGACACACACACACACAATTGTTTAATTGCATTTTGATTTAACTATAAACATAGTTTGGGGTGTGTGTGCATTTTAAATGGTGCTGTTGGGAAATAATGATCTGTTTTCAGATACTGTCTGTGTATAATTTCACTGTTGTACATACTCCCACACATCTCTTGTACCAATAGAGATAAAATGTAGTCACATGTAACAAATAAAGTCTCTTCTCACAACCCACTGCATCTCCTATAAACTCACAGGGAGACAAATCTCACTTGATAGACGGTGAAGTGATGAAACAGTTCAGTTTGTATCCTTGATTTTTCCCGATCACATGAATAACAATCTGCAGTACGGGAGGAGAGTCAACAGTGGATCTGAGTCATCTTTCAAACAAAAACATCCAGGTTGAATGACTGTAAATGATGTCTTACGCCTTCTTAATGGGTTCAACTAATGCAAAAGTATTCCATCCTCCGTGTTCTGTATTGACAGCATGGTGCTGTTGTCTCTACGGGGAGGAGAGATAGGATTCTATCTTAATAATGTCAAAAACAATCCAAACGTTTTATCTCAGAAACATAATGAAATACTGGGGTAATACCTTTGACATGAAAGAAGAATCCGTGTCTGTCCTTTGAATTTATTAATCAATTTAACCATTCAAATAATTCAACATGAGAGCGTATATGTCCTGTACATTCAAGACTGATTATGTGTCATGAATGAATGAATGAATAAATGAGTGAATGAACCTAATCATCAAATCATTCACATTTAGAGTCACATGTTTCTGCTAGTGACACCATCAAATTCTCTTCTCTGATAGGCTGACGGTTGCCTTTACACAACCTCGTTCCAGAATGTTTTACACAACAAGTCTTCGAGGAGGCCAACATGATGTAAGTCTGTGTGTGTGTGTTGTGTAAATGCTACCAACAGGAAGTTGCTATGTCAGGAATAGTTCCAAAATGTCAAGTTCCAAGTATCCCAAAGAAGCTGCGTAAACCACAGGGTATATATTTCCTTGTTGAGCCCAACCGCAAACCAGCGTTTTAAAATAGGCCCAGCCTCCTTGTCTCTCTCTCTCTGCTAGTGTAAGGGTGGTAGTCAGAGATGGGAGTATTGATGAGGGTATAGAACCAGTGAGGAACGTGTGATACGTGAGAGGTGGATTTCTAAGGTCACTTGCCCTCACTTCACTGTTTACCTAAGTGTGGCCGCAATTTCCTGATAAAGCAGGAAGAATAAAAAGCTGTTGTTTGACTCTTTGACTTCAAATTGCAAGGTTTTGATAGACAATTGGAATCACAGCTGTTGTCTTTTATACAGCGTAGTAGGCGTATATCTTCTGTATCTAAGACTATGCATGTCGTTTCCAAGGGAGACATCTCCATGGGATTGTTCAGTCAATCATCATGTGTCTTTATAAGTTAGGGATTCTTCTGTTCTTCCCCTATGAATGATACATTTTCTAGAACTAATTTGTATATTAGCTTTCACCCTTACACTGTATGACATACAGCATGTCTTTATGGCTTCTATATGTAATACAGCAAGTTAGTCTGTTCTGGGATCAGTTCAGTGTTCAGTAGATCACGGTTGTGTTCATTAGGCTATGCAATGGAAAATGTTTTAAAACGTTTTGCAATGGAAACAAACGTTGTTTGTGTTTCCTATTGGGCATTTCCGATAAGAAGTCCCACAGTCCCTACCTGTTTCAGTAAATGTTCTTCTATTTGGTCCCTTCTCCAGGTGTCCAGGTTTGTTTGTCTGCTTGTTTGGAAAGGTGTTTATTTGATTTCTTACAGAATTAGCCACCTGGAATATTCTGCCCCTGACTGCTGTGTTGATAAAGGTATTTCAGTGCAAGCACAAACCTCAGAGCTCCATTTTGAGAAGGACAGGGTGTATTCATAGGATTCATATTCTCATCGGCGATGACCGTAAATTCACAGGTAGACAGACACAGATGGCATGGCTCTACAGATTTCTAAAATATTTATAAAACAGATGTTTTCATATAAATTTCACACAAAAAACACATGTTTCCATTGTAAAACATTTTCCATTGCATGCCCTAATGAACACAACCGTGATCTACTGAACACTGAACAAAATGTAAATTGATGGTACCATGTTTCATGAGCTGAAATAAAAGATCCCAGAAGGTTTCTGTATGCCAAAAAGCTTATTTCTCTCAAATTTTGTGCACAAATGTTTACATCCTTATAAGCATTTCTCCCTTGCCAAGATAACCCATCCACCTGACAGGTGTGGAATATAAAGAAGCTGATTAAACAGCATGATCATTACACAGGTACACCTTGTGCTGGGGCAATAAAAGGCCACTAAAATGTGCAGTTTTGTCACACAATGCCACAGATGTCTCAAGTTTTGAGAGAGCATGCAATTGGCATGCTGACTGCAGGAATGTCCACCAGAGCTGTTGCCAGAGAATTTAATATTCATTTCTCTACCATATGCCACCTCCAATATAATTCTAGAGAATTTGGCAGTACGTCCAACCGGCCTCACAACCACAAACTACATGTATGACTTTGTGTGGGTGAGCGGTTTGCTGATGTCAACATTGTGAACAGAGTGCCCCATGGTGGCTGTAGGGTTATGGTATGGGCTACGGACAATGAACACAATTGCATTTTATAGATGGCAATTTCATTGCACAAAAATACTGTGACAAGATCCTGAGGCCCATTTTTTTTTTTAAAGGTATCTGTGACCAACAGATGCATATCTGTATTCTAGTAATTTGAAATCCATAGGTTAGGGCCTAATGAATGTATTTCAACTGACTGATTTCCTCATATGAACTGTAACTCAGTAAAAATCGATGAAATTGTTGCATGTTGAGTTTATATCTTTTTTCAGTATATTTTTGATTCCGTTTTAGTCGATGTGTCTGTGTGTGTGTGTCAAAGATAAAAACTCAGTGGTTAGGATGTGTGGTGAAGGATGGATGCAGCAGGGAGAATGTGTAACCACTAACCAGGGGGAGAAAGATAAACGTAGATTACAGTAATATTGAATGCGTGGGAAAAAATCAACTGCAAGAACACATGCCGCCTAGGGTAGGGTGTGTGTGTGCACGTGCCTGCCTGCATGCATGTCCCTGTGACTGTGTGAATCTAGAACCAGCAATCTAGTTGTTTGTGCCAGCCAGGCAGGCCGGGACAGGGTGTGTGAGACTGGATGCTTGAGTGGCGGTCCCTCCCTGCATGGCCGGTAAACCAACACCGGAATAACCTAACGTAGCAGCAGTGGTGGAAAAAGTACTACATTGTCATACTTGAGTAAAAGTAAAGATATCTTAATAGAATAAGACTCAAGTAAAAGTCACTCAGTAAAATACTACTTGAGTAAAAGTCTAAAAGTATTTGATTTAAAAAAAATACTTAGGTATCAAAAGTAAATGGGATTGCTAAAATGTACTTAATTAAAACTATTCAGTTTTCACCTGAAATGACATACCCAAATCTAACTGCCTCTCGCTCAGGATCTGGAGCAAGGATCTGCATATTATTGATACCATTTGAAAGGAAACACTTTCAACTTTGTGGAAATGTGAAATGAATGTAGGAGAATATAACACATTAGATCTGGTAAAAGATAATACACAGAAAAAAACAGGTGTTTTTTAATATTTTTTTTGTACCATCATCTTTGAAATGCAAGAGATAGGCCATAATGTATTACTCTAGCCCAGGCACAATTTAGATTTTGGCCACTAAAATCTAAATTGTTTATCAGAGAGGTTTATCAAAGAGATCACACTGGAGGAACAGGCCCCTGTCAGAGAGATCACACTGGAAGAACAGGCCCCTATCATAGAGATCACACTGGAAGAACATGCCCCTGTCAGAGAGATCACATGGAAGAACAGGCCCCTGTCAGAGAGATCACATGGAGGAACAGGCCCCTATCAGAGAGATCACACTGGAAGAACAGGCCCCTATCAGAGAGATCACATGGAAGAACATGCCCCTATCAGAGAGATCACACTGGAAGAACAGGCCCCTGTCAGAGAGATCACACTGGAAGAACAGGCCCATATCAGAGAGATCACACTGGAAGAACAGGCCCATATCAGAGAGATCACATGGAAGAACATGCCCCTATCAGAGAGATCACACTGGAAGAACAGGCCCCTATCAGAGAGATCACACTGGAAGAACAGGCCCCTGTCAGAGAGATCACACTGGAAGAACAGGCCCCTGTCAGAGAGATCACACTGGAAGAACAGGCCCCTATCAGAGAGATCACACTGGAAGAACATGCCCCTGTCAGAGAGATCACATGGAAGAACAGGCCCCTGTCAGAGAGATCACATGGAGGAACAGGCCCCTATCAGAGAGATCACACTGGAAGAACAGGCCCCTGTCAGTGAGATCACACTGGAAGAACAGGCCCATATCAGAGAGATCACATGGAAGAACATGCCCCTATCAGAGAGATCACACTGGAAGAACAGGCCCCTATCAGAGAGATCACACTGGAAGAACAGGCCCCTGTCAGAGAGATCACACTGGAAGAACAGGCCCCTATCAGAGAGATCACATGGAAGAACAGGCCCCTATATCAGAGAGATCACACTGGAAGAACAGGCCCCTATCAGAAAGATAGGAAAATAGGGATAGGGAAAGCAGCCAAATATACATGTCCGGGACATGTAGCTTACAAATTGGATTAATAACTCATGATACATTTTGAAGGACGTATAGTATTATACATCTTTCTCTGTTACCAGGTTGCTTGTTGCGCTATGACAACAAAGGAAAATGACAGGAAGAATTTATGTTAGCAGTTAAGGGAACTAACAACAATGGTTAGGATAATTTACAGTTAAGGTTAGAACTACAATGACAAAGGTTAGGTCATTTAGGTAGCAAGTTAGGTGAATTGGGTTAAGTTTAGAATAAGGGTTAGGGGAAAGGTTAGCTAAAATGCTACTGTTGTCACCGACGTGACTCGAACATGCAATCTTTGATTGCTAGACGGTCACAGATTACGCCCACCCATCCTCCCCAACCAACCTCCCTACTTTCGTCTCTGTCTAAAGTAACTAGACCATTAGTAGGTATCATACATCTTGGAGGTGCTCAGAAATACGTAGAGAGAGAGATAAAGAGAGAGAAACATCTATGAAGACAAAGAGGAACTGACTGTGTGAGCAGTGTATGTGTAGCTAATGTGCCTGACCTAAAGATTGGAAGAGGAGGTTGCAGAGTGTGTGTGTGTGTGAGAGAGTGAGAAAGAGAGAGCGAGAGACACACACAGTCTTTAAGGGTATAGTTGCTGTGGCTGAGCTCTCTCGCCATCTCCACCTCTCTAATTACGCAGCCCGGCCCTGCTCTGCCCTTAGCCACAATCAGCCAAGGCAGGCCAGAAATACATGCTCTCTCTCGCTCTTTCAGATACACAAAAGCATGCACACGCACACCTTTGTTTAAAAAAAATTGGAATTAGGGTATGCAGTTGATTTCCCCCATGCTTTTAACAATACTGTAATCTGTATGTCTGTCCTTCTCCACCTGGTTAGTGGTTACATACTCCCTACTGCATCCACCTCACATACTAACCACAAACTTTTATCTGTGACAAACACACACACACACAATCCATCCTCCATCACGCATACTAACCACCATACGCTTTTATCTTGCTTACATACACATTCCTCCATTGTTTCCACTCAGCTTCCTTCTGTGTGTGATGATATGGCCACCATATAGCACATCTGATCATCAGCAGCTCTGAATTCGAATAGTGAGTGTCACAGGAGTGACTTAAACCAAAATGTCAATGTCTTTTCTGGAAAACTAAATATACAAGGTATATATAAACGCTCACTCTCCCTTCAGTTTGTGTGGAGTTTAGTATTAATAGATTTTACTACGCCCCCTGGTGTTAAGCAAGCTAAACCACACTCTGCGAACATAAAATAAACTCAGCAAAAAAAGAAAGGTCCTAGCACTGTCAACTGCGTTTATTTTCAGCAAACTTAACGTGTAAATATTTGTATGAACATAACAAGATTCAACAACTGAGACATAAACTGAACAAGTTCCACAGACATGTGACTAACATAAATGGAATAATGTGTCCCGTAACAGAAGTAACAGTCAGTATCTGGTGTGGCCACCAGCTGCTTTAAGTACTGCAGTGCATCTCCTCCTCATGGACTGCTCCAGATTTTCCAGTTCTTGCTGTGAGATGTTACCCCACTCTTCCACCAAGGCACCTCCATGTTCCTGGACATTTCTGGGGGGAATGGCCCAAGCCATTCCGGGCTCTTCGCTGGCCATAGCAGAACACTGACATTCCTGTTGTGCAGGAAATCATGCACAGATCGAGCAATATGGCTGGTGGCAGTCATGCTGGAGGGTCATGTCAGGATGAGCCTGCAGGAAGGGTACCACATGAGGGAGGAGTCTTCCCTGTAACGCACAGTGTTGAGATTGCCTGCAATGACAACAAGCTCAGTCCGATGATGCTGTGACATACCGCCCCTGACCATGACGGACCCTCCACCTCCAAATCGATCCTGCTCCAGAGTACAGGCCTCGGTATAACGCTCATTCCTCCGACCATCACCCTGGTGAGAGAAAAACCGCAACTCGGCAGTGAAGAGCACTTTTTGCCAGTCCTGTCTGGTCCAGCGACAGCTAACGTTGTTAGCAGTGATGTCTGGTGAGGACCTGCCTTACCACAGGCCTACAAGCCCTCAGTCCAGCCACTCTTGCGGACAGTCTGAACACTGATGGAGGGATTGTGCGTTCCTGGTGCAACTCGGGCAGTTGTTGTTGCCATCCTGTACCTGTCTCGCAGGTGTGATGTTCGGATGTACCGATCCTGTACATGTGTTGTTACATGTGGTCTGCCACTGTGGGGACGATCAGCTGTCCGTCCTGTCTCCCTGTAGTGCTGTCTTAGGAGTCTCACAGGACGGACATTACAATTTATTGCCCTGGCCACATCTGCAGTCCTCATGCCTCTGTCGTGTCTTTGGCTATGCCGGATTAAGTGAAAGGACATGCTATTCTATAAAATAATTTTTCCGTAATTAATATTACCTGATTGAGATAATCATGTAAATGTAATTAACTAGAGAGTCGGGGCACCACGAACAATTATATTTATAGAGCTGTTATCTTCCGAATAAACTCTTAAAGACCTAGTAATATTTTACATCAATAGCAGTCAATATTAATCCTCACCTTAATTCAGTCTCATCTGAAAGTTGCAAATTCTTGGTTATCTGCATGAACCCTGTCTAACAAGTTGAATCAGCAATACGAAATTGGGTTGAATTATTTATTTACTAAATACCTAACTAATCACACAGAATTACACATACACATAATTAAGTCATAACTTGATTACAAATTACGTCATAAAGGAAACGTCCCTAGTGGGCGGAACAGATATGACAGCTGGTTACGCAAAAGAAAGGGCTGGGTTTGAGTGAAAGAGCGGGAAGACTGAGGAACAAAGGGCGAAGCTGTGCTATCGTAAATACAGAATCTTATGAATTCTAAATTACCGCTCATTTGGAAAAGGAAAATGCAACAAATATTTACTCTGAGCTGCGCTTCGGTAGGTTGGTGGTAGATGGAAGGCCGTGTTGCCCAACCGAGTCCTTTGAAGAATGTCTCTGCTGGTAAATTGGATACATTGTATTAACATTGTTGTGTGGTAAACGGGATACTCTGTCTGTTCCTTCCTAACCTGCGTTTGCAGCTGCTGTTGCTAACTCAACGGCTAGGAGGTATCACTTCTGTCGTGAATAAGAGTTCAAAGTTCATACCATTCGCAACCAAAGCTCACGCTGATGTTGGCTTCATTCTGTGGTTATTATCTGAACCATTCTGACATCGGACCGTCGTCTTCACATCCTCGGAACAAAAGGTTATATTGTCGTCAAGGCTTTATATAGGAAGGGAGAGAAGGGCGTGTTTGAAAAGTTGTATAGCCCATGCCCCTCGACAGGGACGGGCCGCTAGCTAACGCCCACCGTCTACATAGCTAGCTACATAGCCGTCTCTGTATCAAAGATAATTGTGTAGATAATTGTGTAGTCTAGAGCGATTTTCTAGGTTACCTAGCCAGCTATTGTCATTCTTTTAACACAACGTAACGTAATCAACACTGCTAGCTAGCTAGCCAGCTAGCCCCTGAATCAACAACGCAGCCAGCTATTTGTCGTCCTTAACGTAGGAGACACTGCTAGCTAGCCAACAGCTAGCCAACGTCTACCGATTAGAACTCAACAACCCGGTCGCATTCCGCCTCGCTCCACAGGTAGTATCACATTTTCATTTCATTTCATTACAGTACAACGGTTTGATTTGTTTGATCGTAGCTAGCTACATAGCTAGCTACATAGCCGTCTCTGTATCAAAGATAATTGTGTAGTCTAGAGCGATTTTCTAGGTTACCTAGCCAGCTATTGTCGTTCTTTTAACGCAACGTAACGTAATCAACACTGCTAGCTAGCCAGCTAGCCCCGAATCAACAACGCAGCCACTGCCAGCTAGCCTACAAAGTCAACAACGCAGCCACTGCCAGCTAGCCTACTTCAGCAGTACTGTATCATTTTTAATCATTTTAGTCAATGAGATTCTTGCTACGTAAACTCAACTTTCTGAACATTCGAGACGTGTAGTCCACTTGTCATTCCAATCTCCTTTGCATTAGCGTAGCCTCTTCTGTAGCCTGTCAACTATGTGTCTGTCTATCCCTGTTCTCTCCTCTCTGCACAGACCATACAAACGCTCCACACCGCGTGGCCGCGGCCACCCTAATCTGGTGGTCCCAGCGCGCACGACCCACGTGGAGTTCCAGGTCTCCGGTAGCCTCTGGAACTGCCGATCTGCGGCCAACAAGGCAGAGTTCATCTCAGCCTATGCCTCCCTCCAGTCCCTCGACTTCTTGGCACTGACGGAAACATGGATCACCACAGATAACACTGCTACTCCTACTGCTCTCTCTTCGTCCGCCCACGTGTTCTCGCACACCCCGAGAGCTTCTGGTCAGCGGGGTGGTGGCACCGGGATCCTCATCTCTCCCAAGTGGTCATTCTCTCTTTCTCCCCTTACCCATCTGTCTATCGCCTCCTTTGAATTCCATGCTGTCACAGTTACCAGCCCTTTCAAGCTTAACATCCTTATCATTTATCGCCCTCCAGGTTCCCTCGGAGAGTTCATCAATGAGCTTGATGCCTTGATAAGCTCCTTTCCTGAGGACGGCTCACCTCTCACAGTTCTGGGCGACTTTAACCTCCCCACGTCTACCTTTGACTCATTCCTCTCTGCCTCCTTCTTTCCACTCCTCTCCTCTTTTGACCTCTCCCTCTCACCTTCCCCCTACTCACAAGGCAGGCAATACGCTCGACCTCATCTTTACTAGATGCTGTTCTTCCACTAACCTCATTGCAACTCCCCTCCAAGTCTCCGACCACTACCTTGTATCCTTTTCCCTCTCGCTCTCATCCAACACTTCCCACACTGCCCCTACTCGGATGGTATCGCGCCGTCCCAACCTTCGCTCTCTCTCCCCCGCTACTCTCTCCTCTTCCATCCTATCATCTCTTCCCTCTGCTCAAACCTTCTCCAACCTATCTCCTGATTCTGCCTCCTCAACCCTCCTCTCCTCCCTTTCTCCATCCTTTGACTCTCTATGTCCCCTATCCTCCAGGCCGGCTCGGTCCTCCCTCCCGCTCCGTGGCTCGACGACTCATTGCGAGCTCACAGAACAGGGCTCCGGGCAGCCGAGCGGAAATGGGGGAAAACTCGCCTCCCTGCGGACCTGGCATCCTTTCACTCCCTCCTCTCTACATTTTCCTCTTCTGTCGCTGCTGCTAAAGCCACTTTCTACCACTCTAAATTCCAAGCATCTGCCTCTAACCCTAGGAAGCTCTTTGCCACCTTCTCCTCCCTCCTGAATCCCCCTCCCCTCTCCCCCTCCTCCCTCTCTGCAGATGACTTCGTCAACCATTTTGAAAAGAAGGTCGACGACATCCGATCCTCGTTTGCTAAGTCAAACGACACCGCTGGTTCTGCTCACACTGCCCTACCCTGTGCTCTGACCTCTTTCTCCCTCTCTCTCCAGATGAAATCTTGCGTCTTGTGACGGCCGGCCGCCCAACAACCTGCCCGCTTGACCCTATCCCCTCCTCTCTTCTCCAGACCATTTCCGGAGACCTTCTCCCTTACCTCACCTCGCTCATCAACTCATCCCTGACCGCTGGCTACGTCCCTTCCGTCTTCAAGAGAGCGAGAGTTGCACCCCTTCTGAAAAAACCTACACTCGATCCCTCCGATGTCAACAACTACAGACCAGTATCCCTTCTTTCTTTTCTCTCCAAAACCCTTGAACGTGCCGTCCTTGGCCAGCTCTCCCGCTATCTCTCTCAGAATGACCTTCTTGATCCAAATCAGTCAGGTTTCAAGACTAGTCATTCAACTGAGACTGCTCTTCTCTGTATCACGGAGGCGCTCCGCACTGCTAAAGCTAACTCTCTCTCCTCTGCTCTCATCCTTCTAGACCTATCGGCTGCCTTCGATACTGTGAACCATCAGATCCTCCTCTCCACCCTCTCCGAGTTGGGCATCTCCGGCGCGGCCCACGCTTGGATTGCGTCCTACCTGACAGGTCGCTCCTACCAGGTGGCGTGGCGAGAATCCGTCTCCTCACCACGTGCTCTCACCACTGGTGTCCCCAGGGCTCTGTTCTAGGCCCTCTCCTATTCTCGCTATACACCAAGTCACTTGGCTCTGTCATAACCTCACATGGTCTCTCCTATCATTGCTATGCAGACGACACACAATTAATCTTCTCCTTTCCCCCTTCTGATGACCAGGTGGCTTAATCGCATCTCTGCATGTCTGGCAGACATATCAGTGTGGATGACGGATCACCACCTCAAGCTGAACCTCGGCAAGACGGAGCTGCTCTTCCTCCCGGGAAGGACTGCCCGTTCCATGATCTCGCCATCACGGTTGACAACTCCACTGTGTCCTCCTCCCAGAGCGCTAAGAACCTTGGCGTGATCCTGGACAACACCCTGTCGTTCTCAACTAACACCAAGGCGGTGGCCCGTTCCTGTAGGTTCATACTCTACAACATCCGCAGAGTACGACCCTGCCTCACACAGGAAGCGGCGCAGGTCCTAATCCAGGCACTTGTCATCTCCCGTCTGGATTACTGCAACTCGCTGTTGGCTGGGCTCCCTGCCTGTGCCATTAAACCCCTACAACTCATCCAGAACGCCGCAGCCCGTCTGGTGTTCAACCTTCCCAAGTTCTCTCACGTCACCCCGCTCCTCCGCTCTCTCCACTGGCTTCCAGTTGAAGCTCGCATCCGCTACAAGACCATGGTGCTTGCCTACGGAGCTGTGAGGGGAACGGCACCTCAGTACCTCCAGGCTCTGATCAGGCCCTACACCCAAACAAGGGCACTGCGTTCATCCACCTCTGGCCTGCTCGCCTCCCTACCACTGAGGAAGTACAGTTCCCGCTCAGCCCAGTCAAAACTGTTCGCTGCTCTGGCCCCCCAATGGTGGAACAAACTCCCTCACGACGCCAGGACAGCGGAGTCAATCACCACCTTCCGGAGACACCTGAAACCCCACCTCTTTAAGGAATACCTAGGATAGGATAAAGTAATCCTTCTCACCCCCCCTTAAAAGATTTAGATGCACTATTGTAAAGTGGCTGCTCCACTGGATGTCATAAGGTGAATGCACCAATTTGTAAGTCGCTCTGGATAAGAGTGTCTGCTAAATGACTTAAATGTAATGTAATGTAATGATTGAGCAGATAACCCAAAGCTCACATTTTAGAAGCTAAAATCACATTTCATCCCATCACGAATAATTTCATATTCAAACATTTAATTTGAACAACAATTCCATGTGAATCCGATAACTCTGATGTGTAGACTTTCCACTGTAGAGTTTGTCATCTTATCAATTGATGAGAATGTCTCAGATGACAACTGAACTGACATCATATTCATTAAGTACCACCGCATATGTTCAATTGTTCAGATTACCAGAATATAGTTAATTTCCCCCCACCTTCTGATGTTCCCAGAATCTCTATGTTAACCAAGGGTTTGGCAAATGTAACATCAGTAGGGTAGAGAGGAAAAAGGGGGGAAGAGGTATTTATGACTGTCATAAACCTACCCCCAGGCCAACGTCATGACACCTCCTTGCAGCATGCCTAAGGCATGTTCACACAGATGAGCAGGCACCCTGGGCATCTTTCTTTTGGTGTTTTTCAGAGTCAGTAGAAAGGCCTCTTTAGTGTCCTTAGTTTTCATAACTGTGACCTTAATTGTAAGCTGTTAGTATCTTAACAACCGCATGTTCATTAATTGTTTACGGTTCATTGAACAAGCATGGGAAATAGTGTTTAAACCCTTTACAATGAAGATCTGTGAAGCTATTTTTTTTTGTGTGTGTGTGTTTTGTTGAATTTTTTACCCCTTTTTCGTGGTATCCAATTGTTTTTAGTAGCTACTATCTTGTGTCATCGCTACAACTCCCTTACGGGCTCGAGAGAGACGAAGGTTGAAAGTCATGCGTCCTCCGATATACAACCCAACCAAGCCGCACTGCTTCTTAACACAGCTCCATTCAACCCGGAAGCCAGCCGCACCAATGTGTCGGAGGAAACACTGTGCACCTGGCAAACTTGGTTAGCGCGCACTGCGCCCGGCCCGCCACAGGAGTCGCTGGTGCGCGATGAGACAAGGATTTCCCTACCGGCTAAACCCTCCCTAACCCCAATGACGCTAGGCCAATTGTGCGTCGCCCCACGGACTTCCCGGTCTCAGCCGGTTATGACAGAGCCTGGGCGCGAACCTAGAGTCTCTGGTGGCACAGCTGGCGCTGTGTTATTTGGATTTTTACAAATGATCTTTGAAAGACAAGGTCCTGAAAAAGAAACGTTTCTTTTTTTGCTGATTTTACTTCCTTACCCACTATCATCAGTCATCCGTGTGTTTACCATACCTTTATCCAGCTTCAGCACCTGTGCATGGCTTTCTCCGCCTCACTGTACCTCTCCACACAGACAAGCACACTTACCTTCAGTGGTCTGCATAACCATATTTTATAGTTGATAAATAACCACAAGTGCAGAATATGTACCAGAATAGGACAGTTGTGTGGTGCCATGAATACAGTGAATAGAATAGGGTGTGTACTTGTGTGAGGAGGATGACTCCACTGGTTAACATACAGTGCATCTGGATAGTGTTCAGACCTCTAGAATTTTCCCATTTTTTGTTACGTTACAGCCTTATTCTAAAATTGATTTTTTTTTTTAAAAATCCCCCTCATCAATCTACACACAATACCCCATAATGACAAAGCAAAAACAGGTTTAGACATTTTTGCTCATTTATTTTTGAAAAATACAAAACTGAAATATCACCTTTACATAAGTATTGAGACCTTTTACTCAGTACTTTGTTGAAGCACCTTTGTCAGCGATTACAGCCTCGAGTCCTCTTGGGTATGACGCTACAAGCTTGGCACACCTGTGTTCGGGGAGTTTCTCCCAATCTTCTCTGCAGATCCTTCAAGCTCGGTCAGGTTTGATGGGGAGCAACGCTGCACAGCTATTTTCAGGTCTCTTCAGAGATGTTTGATCGAGTTCAAGTCCGGACTCTGGCTGGGCCACTCAAGGACATTCAGAGACTTGTCCTGGGATCTCTGTACTTTGCTCAGTTCATCTTTTCCTCGATCTGGACTAGTCTCCCAGTCCCTGCCGCTGAAAAACATCCCCACAGCATGATTCTGACACCACCATGATTCACCATAGGGATGGTGCCAGGTTTCCTCCAGGCCAAATAATTCAATCTTGGTCTCATCAGACCTGAGAATCTTGTTAATCAAGGTTTGAGAGTCCTTTAGGAGACTTTTGGCAAACTCCAAGCGGGCTGTCATGTGCCTTTTACTGAGGAGTGGTTTCCGTCTGGCCACTCTCCCATAAAGGCCTGATTGGTGGAGTGCTGCAGTTGGTTGTCCTTCTGGAAGTTTCTCACATCTCCACAGAGGAACTCTGAAGCTCTGTCAGAGTGACCATCAGGTTTTTGGTCACCTCCATGATCAAGGCCTTTCTCCCCCAATTGCTCAGTTTGGTCAGGCAGCCAGCTGTAGGAAGTCTTCTTCCATTTATTAATGGAGGCCACTGTGTTCTTGGGGACCTTCAATGCTGAAGAAATGTTTTGGTACCTTTCCCCAGATTTGTGCCTCGATGGACAATTCCTTCAACCTCATGGCTTGGTTTTTGCTCTGACATGCACTGTCAACTGTGGGATTTGTATATAGACATGTGTGTGCCTTTCCAAACCCTGTCCAATCAATTGAATTTACCACAGGTGGACTCCAATCAAGTTGTAGAAACATCAAGGATGATCAATGAAAACAGGATGCCCCTAAGCTCAATTTAGTCTCATAGCAAATACTTATGTAAATAAGGTATGTCTTTTTTGTTGTTGTTATAAATCAGCTAAACATTCTAAAAACCTGTTTTTGCTTTGTCATTGTAGGGTATTGTGTGTAGATTTATGAATATGTTCTTTAAAAAAAATGTTTTAGAATAAGGCTGTAACGTAACAAAATTAAGAAATATTCAAGGGTTCTTAATGCACTGTATACCATAACGGCAGGAAGAAAACAGAAAAATTGACTGAGAGGCTGAAATTATTTGAATGAATATATTATGTACAAAAGGACTCTTTGGCAGACTTTCACACTTAAAATATTTTGTCAATTTGGAATGAACAGAGATTACATTGCTTGAGTTAAAAGTTTTGGGGAGTACATAGTCATTAAAAAACACTTTCTCCTGAAATTGGGACTAGAGAGAAATGGACTCATACTAAAACTGGGCTTCGCACATAAATACTTTATTATTAATTTCTATCAAACTCATAAAACATGCATTTGCCCAAATGAGTCAATACTGTCTACTTGGGATCACTGAACTAAGAAAACACACTTCTGTGAGTCTTTTAAAGATAATAGTATAGTGTTTTCTCATGTGACTTTATCCTAATAAGAAGTTCTGATTTCTTTGACCAATCTCTACGAGGCCGAAAACCAGGCAACCACAAAAAAAGCAGAAACTTCCACCACATTTAATAACAATTCTTTCTCTCAACAGTTACTAAACAGATCGGGCTGATTTCCCAAACTAAGCTTAGTCCTGGACTAAAAATCACTTCAATGGAGAATATCCATTGTACTACTACAAACCGGCCCGGAAAGTTCTAGCGTCTGGGGAGTCATCATTTGAATCATATACCAACCAACCACTATGGTCTCACAGGTAAAGCAAATATACATATAAATACGCAAATAAATAGCCTGCACTCGTCTGTACACACAGTTTGAGATATAGAGTAGTGTGGACTAAGAAAAATAACTTTTCCATTTCTAGTGGCAGCTACAGCTCCTCACCACGAGAGGCTTGTTTTGATTCACTGGGTCTCGGAGAAGTTATCCATTTGCATTTGAAGGCTTGAGTGACAGAATAAAGAAACAGCTTACACGTATTGCCAGTGCAGACAGCCTTTGGTTGTCTACAAGCATTCTTTGGTTCAGACTAAATACTGAATGGAAGCCTTGGGTCTACAGAATGGTGAAAATCTGAAGAGGAACACAAAAATGGGAAAGTAGGTGTAGTTCCGTGTCCAAAGCCTCTCTCCTACTGAGTTGAGTGTCACCCTCACTCGGACAGCTTAAAAATGACACAGGGACAGAATGACAGCCTAACGCTGCAGGGACAAACGATAGTGTGAGAAGAGCCTAAGAGGGCTTTACTGCAAAGTGGTGAACCCATTCCTGAAAAGCAACCTCCTACTGTACCATTAGTAAAATCAGACAGCTATAAACCAAAGACGCAGCTAGCTTGGTCTTACATAGCTTCAGCTAGCAAATTTAGACTGCTGAGATGTACCCTCAAGCTTCGGTCTTGCCTACCAGACATTCAGTGACACTTTCCTTTAATGGGACACATTGAGAAGGTGCAAGGTCGAGGGTAGATTGAAACAGAGAGCAAAAAACATATTTGGTTCATTTTACAAAACAAGATGCTTATTTTCCAGATATTTTAAGGGCTGGCGAACTTTAAACAAACCCTAACATAGAAAAAATGTGGTGTCAGTTCTCAGTGTCAAAATCACCCAACTGATTTGGAGGGTGCATTTAAGCTGTTTGCCATCAGGTACAGTGGTCAAATGAAACATGGGTTAATACATTGAAAAACAAGGTTCTCTGTTAAATTGGTTGTACACCTCTCTGCTCCACTCACACATTGCAATGGCCCATTTAGCTAAAGCCAATAGCACAGAGCCCATAGCCCACTGTATTGCAAGCCCTGGGCCATGTTCATTAGGGCATGACAAGGAAAACGTTTGAAAATGTGTGGAAAAGGAAAATTTGTGTTTCATATTGGAGAAATACATGTAGTCGCTCTCTGTTTCAGTCCATTTATTTCCATTTGGTGCCTAACTAACATGCCCATTTTAGGAGGCATGTTACTTAGCCCCAAGGCAGAGTGGAATGGAGGAACCTCTTTCTTAGGGATGAACTGAAACATCAGGTTGAATCTGCTGCAGGCTGGATGGCTGCTGGTTCTTTGGTGTGGTGGTCCGGGTGGTATTGGTTGTCCTTTGGTGTGGAGAGCATGGCCGGGCCTGGTCCGTTCTGGTCTGGTGGTATTGGCATGGGAAGAGAGAGACATGGATGGGAGATGAGGATGAGGTGGAGAGCCCAGTTCCCTATGCCACAAACCCCAGACAGCAATAGTACTGATGTTAGCCATAGGGATAACTGATGCCAGCCGTAGGGCTAGCTGTAAGGCTAGCAAGGTTTTAAGGCTTCAAGGTGTTGAGGTTCGTTGCCATGCAAAACCTAAAGGCCCAGCTGTGGTCAAGGGGGACTGCTGATGTCTTCTGGTCCATTATTACAGTCCTAATGCTCTTCTATTATAGCACTCCTTATGCTGTCCTCCATTTTTATTAGTCTGAACATTCTACTCCATCACAACAACAGTCCTACACTGTCCATTTAATATTGAGTCCATAGTCATAATGGGGTCCCAATTTTATAGAAGGTCAGAATTGAGGAGAAAACATTTCAGGGTAAAGTCTACACCAGTTGTATTGGGTTCATGTGACAAATAAAAATGTATTCGATTTGAAACGGTGCTCAGGGCTGCCAGGGCTTCCTGTCTTTGCCACTCTGTTCGGCAATGTGTTTGTAGCGACACTTGTCCCCAAAATGGCAGCCGGTGGTCCTCCAGAAGTAACACTCGTCTCCGTTCACTGGGCCACAACGTCTGGGACTGGAGAAGGGGCAAGAAGGTTATGAAAATTTTATTTTGGGATGAAATTATACCAAATGTTAAAGTGGGCGACGTAGCTCATTGTCAACAGATTTCCTCTTGCTTTATTTTAAAGGGATACTTCATGATTTTGGCAATGAAGCCATTTCTCTATTTCCCCAGAGTCAGATGAAGCCCTTTATCTACTTCCCTATAGTCAGATGAGGGCTTTTCATATGGATTTTTTAACAAGATGATGCTGTTGAGTACGGCTGTTTGGGAGGCCCAAAGGGGGGCAGTGCCGAGATTGTGTTTTTGAACACCTGTAATCTAGGGCAAAAAAATATTTTTAACATAGTGGCGCAGACAGTCAGCAAGGTGGCACTAGAGGGCACTCTTACATTCTTTGGGTTGAACCCTAAGATTAACTTGTGGAATACATTTTCATGTCTCTGTGTGCAATTGCTAACTAGCATTAGCACAATGACTGGAAGTCTATAGTAACTGCTAGCATACTAGTAGATACCATAGACTTCCAGTCATTGCACTAAGGCTGGTTAGCATTGGCTCGCAAAACTACCTCCAACTTTTTTCATACTGGATCCAGACATAAAAAGGGTATCAATGAGTTCATCTGACTCTGGAGAAGTAAGGGATAACTATTCCACCTTTTGAAGTTTTAGGTCAAGCGCCTGTGTGTGTGGGGAGGGGAGGGGGCAGAGCGCCATTTCACCTTTCACTGATCTCAGCTTTAAAGGGGTGTTTTCTTACCCAGCAGCTGTCTGTTGCAATGCAAGGGGGCTGGTCTTGAGGGGGATGGGCAGAAGCCTCTGGCTGCGATGGTCTGGGTAGCGAACCACCAACCTTGTGTTCTCTATACTGTAGCCCTGTGGGAGAAACACATACTAATACATTAAGGTCAATAGAATATAAAGAGTTTTAAAACATATAGACATACAAAATAAAAAACAAAAAAGCCACAGCATCTTATGAAGGTCACTGACGTTGAGTTTCTCCATGGCCCGCGATGCCATGTTGGCATTCTTGAAGTTGACGAAGGCACAGAACCGCTCGTGGAGAACTCGTATGCTGTCTATCTCCCCGTAAGTTTTAAAGAGGTCCAACAGGTGTTTCTCAGTCAGCTCAGCGGTCACGTTCCCCACCCAGAGAGACACACACGGGGCCCTGGAGGAGGAAGAACAGGGAAGAGACATCACTTATGTCCACAGGCATCAAGTTACAAATACTTGTCCACACCAAATAAGGAAATCAAAAATGTATGTTTTTCTATTTGGGGCCATGACCCCTGACCCTTATTGGGTCAACAAGATTGGCTAATATCCACCTACCCTGGCAAGCCCAATGAGGAATCCTGGCTCACCACTGAGGAAAGAGTGAAGACAACTGAATTAGACACACAAAAAAATGTATGTATGATCTTCTACATTTCAGCAATAGCTCAGAAATGTGTTCCCTTTCCTTCGCATGTCATTTAACTACTTCCTGACATTGCTGCCCTCTAGGCTTAAGAAGAGAAATTGCATGTTTTTCCATACCACTGGCACGGCCTGCACAGTGGTGTGTGTCCTCACCCCTAGAAGCCTCAAGTGAGGTCAGCACAGCCTGTAGAGTGGTGAATCGCTCCAGCAGAGACATGCTCTGCCCCTCCTCAAAACCCAGATCCTAGAGATGGAGACGAGCGTGAGACAGAGTGAGAGGGAGCACTTCAACCTAAAAGGAAGCAATTCCCAAACCTTCCATAACAAAGCCATCACCTAAAGAGAGATTAACCTGGAGAAGAGTCCTTTTAGCAAGCTGGTCCTGGGGCTCTGTTCACAAACACAAACAGACGCCCCAGGACAGCAACACAATTAGACCCAACCAAAGCATGAGAAAACAAAAAAATAATTACTTGAAGAGCGCGCGCGACCGTGCGGGCGGGCGGGCGAGAGAGCCAAGAGAGCGCGCGCGCGACACAGCGGGCGAGAGCGTGCGGGCGAGAGAGCGTGCGGGCAAGAGAGCGCGACATTTTCCCTTTATCTAATATTAGGTTTTTGGTTGAAGATCTGATAACATTCAGTGTCAAAAATATGGAAAAAATAGAGAACGGGGGCAAATACTTTTTCACGGCACATGGAACAGCTGTGGGTCCCAGAGTAGCGGTGTGAAAAGCACTAAACACCAGTCTCTGTCCTCCGCTGCTTTTTCACGGCACTACACATGGAACAGCTGTGGGTCCCAGAGTAGCGGTGTGAAAAGCACTAAACACCAGTCTCTGTCCTCCGCTGCTTTTTCACGGCACTACACATGGAACAGCTGTGGGTCCCAGAGTAGCGGTGTGAAAAGCACTAAACACCAGTCTCTGTCCTCTTTGCTTTTTCACGGCACTACACATGGAACAGCTGTGGGTCCCAGAGTAGCGGTGTGAAAAGCACTAAACACCAGTCTCTGTCCTCCGCTGCTTTTCAGAAAAGAAAGGAGACTAGGAAACAGTTTAGGAGATCTGTAACAGCTATACATTGCCATTTCCCATACGCATCGTGAGCACGTTGGTAGCACATAGCCACGTCTGTGTGCAGGCTTGAACATGTGCATGTGTATTCAAAAATGTGTGTGTTCACCATAAGCTGTAAGACTTTGCAGTTGAAGAGATCATTGACAGCCTCCTCACAGTCTTTATCCAGCTTCAGCACCTGTTCCATGGCTTTCTCCGCCTCACTGTACCGCTACACACACACACACACACACACACACACACACAGGAGGTCAAAACACATCAAGCCTGCATAAGCATATATTATATCATTTGTGAATAATCACTATACGGAGAATGTGCTTCCTATAGAATACAATAGAACAGGAGAGGACAGTTATGCAGTCTGTGGTCCACCTTCATCCCAATGAGTGCACTGCCCTTGCGGAAGTGTCCTTTAGGCCAGTCAGGTGCCAGCTGGATGGACCTCTCAGCATCAGACAGGGCCTGGGGGTACTGCTCCAAACAGCTATAACAGTACGACCGGTTCCCAAAGAACCTGGATGGACGGACAGACAGATAAACACACACACAGAGAGACACACACGGAGGCAGACACACACAGAGGGTAAATTGTGGTTTATTGTCTATGCCGTACTGTACCAATGTATTGATGTCGGCTAGATACAGTCAGCCTCCAGTATCTATGCTGCAATAGTTTTTGTGTCAGGTGCTAGGGTCAGTCTGTTATATGTGGTGTAATTCTCCTGTCTTATCTGGTGTCCTGTGTGAATTTAAGTATGCTCCCTCTAATTCTCGCTCTCTCCCCCTCCCGGAGGACCTGCGGTCTCGAACTCTCAATGCTCGGCTATGAAAAGCCAACTGACCTGTTACACCCTCGACAACCTCTGATTGTTATTATTTGACCCTGCTGGTCATCTATGAACGTTTGAACATATTGGCCATGTACTGTTATAATCTCCACCCGGAACAGCCAGAAGAGGACTGGCCACCCCTCAGAGCCTGGTTCCTCTCTAGGTTTCTTCCTAGGTTCTGGCCTTTCTAGGGAGTTTTTCCTAGCCACCGTGCTTCTACATCTGCATTGCTTTCTGTTTGGGGTTTTAGGATGGGTTTCTGTATAGCACTTTGACATCTACTGATGTAAAATGGGCTTTATATCTATATTTGATTGATTGATAGGACAGCGACACATGCTTTGTTGTTTAGGCTTTGAAATTATACAATGAGTAGGAGGTTAAATTGTAGACTGTCAGTTATATCGGGTGAACCGTTCAGAAATTACAGCACTTTTCGTACAAAGAAATATAAAGTTGAGTATTAGGTTCCATATTCCTAAAACACAATGACTACCTCAAGATTGTGACTCTGCAAACTTGTTGGATGCATTTTCTGTTTGTTTTGGTTGTGTTTCAGATTATTTTGTGCCCAATAGAAATGAATGGTAATTAATGCAGTGTCATCTTGGAGTCACTTTTATTGTACATTTACATTTACATTTACATTTAAGTCATTTAGCAGACGCTCTTATCCAGAGCGACTTACAAATTGGTGCATTCACCTTATGACCTCCAGTGGAAGTGGATAAGAATGTTTCTCAACACTTCTACATGAATGTGGATGCTACCATGGTTACAGATAATCCTTAATGAATCGTGAATAAGTGAGTGAGAAAGTTAGAGGCATAAATATAATACCCCCAAAAAATGCTAACCTCCCCTGTCACAACAAAAAAGGTGTCACTGTCCCAATACTTTTGGAGCTCACTGTAACTAGCGTATTGAGGTCAGAGGCCATGCGGTAGTAAGTGATATAATGCAGACATATAATGGTGTGACATTACCTGTAATCCTTTGGGTCGTATTTGATGGCTTCTGTAAACATAACGACGGCCTGAGAATACTGGCCCTCCTGCACCAGCTTGATCCCTTTTTCTACAGGGCACATACACAGCCAGAGGCTCAAATGTACAAACATCTGAGCATGTTTGCACAGCAAGGTGTGTGTGTGTGCACCCGTATGTGTTTGAGGGTGTGTACAGAGAGTAGTATAAACGCACACACTCACCTGTCAACGAGGCGCTTCTCTTAGTCACAGCATCTGTTCCATTCACCTGAAGAAACCAGAACATGTTCCCAAAAAAGTAAGGCAAATACATTAATTTGTTCACATATTAGCTCCCTAGAGTTTGTCCTACCTAGGAAGATGTTTACTGTCACTGTAACCTGCAGCTCTAGGCCTGGGTTGCTGTTATAACATGCCAATTAGCACTTTGTGGAAAAGTGTTAGATAAAAAGCACGTAGGCCTAGGATACATATATATATAATTTCCTAGAAAGTCAGTCACATCTTACTGATGTATCCCAGGCCTATGTATATATACATACATACACATAAATAAAACTGTTGGTAACCTCTGACCCAGTGACACGACTGACCGTGCTCTAGCCTGTGCACTGAGGCAGTGTATGTGTATCTATGTATGTGTGTGTGAGACTATGCGAGGTCAAACACATAAACGTTCCAATAACTGTTTACCATTCCAGATGCAGAGTTCACCTCATCTTAACCTGCCACGGCCTAAAGATATCAACACGATGGGAGACCAGATAAAAGCCTTTTGCTTATTCATGAAAAGATTGTTGGAGTTAGATGAATAATATTTTTACACAAACATACAGTACCAGTCAAAAGTTTACACCTACTCATTCCAGGGCTTCTCTTTATTTGACTATTTTCTACATTGTAGAATAATATTGAAGACATCAAAACTATTGAATAACACATATAGTAAGATGGTGCCGAAGAGGATGGCTGACATTTTAATGCTCCTAACCAATTGTGCTATTTTGTTCGTTTTCTAGCTTATTTGTTTACTTATTTTGTACATAATGTTGCTGGTACCGTCTCTTATGACCAAAAATAACTTCTGGACATCAGAACTGGGATTACTCACCATGAACTGGAAGAAGCTTTTTCCTTTAACGAGTCTGACGAGAAAGATATACTGCTCTCCCGGGAACCGGCCCAGACCATTTCATTTGCGTGAAGAAAACACGGAGGAAAAGAGGATGCAGATCACGCTGCCTTCTGAGAATCCGTAGGCGATCAGAGTAAACTCCCACTGCCATCAATTCTACTTGCTAACATGTAATGAATAAAATTGATTATCTACGATTATCCTACCAACAGGACATTAAGAACTGTAATATCTTATGTTTCACTGAGTCGTTGCTGAACGACGACACGGATAATATAGAGCTGGAGGGATTTTCAGTGCACAAGCAGAACAGAGAAGCTACGTCTGGTAAGACGAGGGGTGGGGGTGTGTTGTCTTTTTGTCAATAACAGCTGGTGCGCAATGTCTAGTATTAAAGAAGTCTCGAGGTATTGCTCTCCTGAGGTAGAGTACCTTACGATAAGATGTAGACCACACTACCTACCGAGAGAATTCTCATCTAAACTATTTGTAGCTGTCTATTTACCACCACAGACCGATGCTGGCACTAAGACTGCGCTCAACCAACTCTAAGGCCACAATAAAACAAGAAATTGCTCACCCAGAAGCAGCGCTCCTAGTGGCCAGGGACTTTAATGCAGGCAAACAAATCAGTTTTACCAAATTTTTACCAGCATGTCACACATGCAACCAGAGAAAAAAAGAAAAAACCTACAGACCACCTTTACTCCACACACAGAGATGCATACAAAGCACTCTCCCACCCTCCATTTGGCAAATCTGACCATAATTATATTTTCCTGATTCCTGCTTACAAGCAAAAACTAAAGCAGGAAGTACCAGTGACTCGCTCAACACGGAAGTAGTCAGATGATGCGGATGCTACGCTACAGGACTGTTTTGCTAGCACAGACTGGATGAATCCCGGGAACACATTCCAATGGCTTTATCAATAAGTACATCGACGACGTCATCCCCACAGAGACCGTACCTACTAGAGGTCGACCGATTATGATTTTTCAACGCAGATACCGATTATTGGAGGACCAAAAAAAGCCGATACCAATTAATCTGACCATTTTTTTTGTTGTTGTAATAAATGACAATTACAACACTGAATGAACACTTATTTTAACTTAATATAATACATCAATAAAATCAATTTAGTCTCAAATAAATAATGAAACATGTTCAATTTGGTTTAAATAATGAAAAAAACAAAGTGTTGGGAGAAGAAAGAAAATTGCAATATGTGCCATGTAAAAAAGCTAACGTTTAAGTTCCTTGCTCAGAACATGAGAACATATGAAAGCTGGTGGTTCCTTTTAACATGAGACTTCAATATTCATTGTAAGAGGTTTTAGGTTGTAGTTAATATAGTATTTATAGGACTATTTCTCTCTATACCATTTGTATTTCATATACCTTTGACTATTGGATGTTCTTTTGGGCACTTTAGTATTGCCAGTGTAACAGTATAGCTTCCGTCCCTCTCCTAACCCCTACCTGGGCTCGAACCAGGAACACATCGACAACAGCCACCCTCGAAGCATCATTACCCATCGCTCCACAAAAGCTGCGGCCCTTGCAGAGCAAAGGCAACAACTACTCCAAGTCTCAGAGCGAGTGACGTCACCGATTGAACCGCTATTAGCGCGCACCCTGCTAACTAGCTAGCCATTTCACATTCGTTACACCAACCTAATCTCGGGAGTTGATAGGCTTGAAGTCATAAACAGCGCAATGCTTGAAGCACAGGGAAGAGATGCTGGCAAACGCAGTAAAGCGCTGTTTGAATGAATGCTTACGAGCCTGCTGCTGCCTACCATCACTCAGTCAGACTGCTCTATCAAATCATAGACTTAATTGTAACATAATAACACACAGAAATATGAGCCTTTGGTCATTAATATGGTCGAATCCGGAAACTATCATTTCGAAAACAAAACGTTTATTCTTTCAGTGAAATACGGAACGGTTCCGTATTTTATCTAACGGGTGGCATCCCTAAGTCTAAATATTGCTGTTACATTGTACAACCTTCAATGTTAAGTCATAATTACGTAAAATTCTGGCAAATTAGTTCGCAACGAGCCAGGCGGCCCAAACTGTTGCATATACCCTGACTGCAATGAACGCAAGAGAAGTGACAATTTCACCTGGTTAATATTGCCTGCTAACCTGGATTTCTTTTAGCTAAATATGCAGGTTGAAAAATATACACTTCTGTGTATTGATTTTAAGAACGGCATTGATGTTTATGGTTAGGTAAAGTCGTGCAACGATTGTGCTTTTTTCGCAAATTCGCTTTTGTAAAATCATCCCCCGTTTGGTGAAGTTGGCTGTCTTTGTTAGGAAGAAATAGTCTTCACACAGTTTGCAACGAGTCAGGATGCCCAAACTGCTGCATATGTTGCAAGAGAAGTGACACAATTTTCCTAGTTAAAAGAAATTCATCTTAGCAGGCAATATTAACTAAATATGCAGGTTTAAAAATATATACTTGTGTATTGATTTTAAGAAATGCATTGATGTTTATGGTTAGGTACACGTTGGAGCAACGACAGTCCTTTTTCGCGAATGCGCACCGCATCGATTAAATGCAGCTAAATAAACTAGTAATATCATCAACCATGTGTAGTTAACTAGTGATTATGATTGATTGATTGATAGTTTTTTTTATAAGGTAAGTTTAATGCTAGCTAGCAACTTACCGTGGCTTCTTACTGCATTCGCGTAACAGGCAGGCTCCTCGTGGAGTGCAATGTAAGGCAGGTGGTTATAGCGTTGGATTAGTTAACTGTAAGGTTGCAAGATTGAATCCCCGAGCTGACAAGGTAAAAATCTGTCGTTCTGCCCCTGAACAAGGCAGTTAACCCACCGTTCCTAGGCCATCATTGAAAATAAGAATGTGTTCTTGTTTTTTTATCTGCCAAATCGGTGTCCAAAAATACAGATTTCCGATTGTTATGAAAACTTGAAATCGGTCCCAATTAATCGGCCATTCCGATTAAATCGGTCGACCTCTAGTACCTACATATCCCAACCAGAAGCCATGGATTACAGGCAACATCCGCATTGAGCTAAAGGCTAGAGCTGCCACTTTCAAGGAGCGGGACACTAATCCGGACACTTGTAAGAAATCCGCTTTATCCTCAGATGAACCATCAACAATACCGGATAAAGATTGAATGCTACTACACAGTCTCTGACCCCCTTCCAATGTGGCAGGGCTTTGAAAACTATTACAGACTACAAAAGGTATACCCAGACGCGACCTGCCTAGTGACGCGAGCCTATCAGACGAGCTAAATGCCTTTTATGCTTACCTCAAGGCAAGCAACACTGAAGCATGCACGAGAGTACCAGCTGTTCTGGATGACTGTGATAATGCTCTCGGTAGCCGATGTGAGCAAAACCTTTAAACAGGTCAACATTCACAAAGCCATAGGGCCAGATGGATTACCAGGACATGTACTCAAAGCACGCGAGAACCAACTGGCAAGTGTTTTCATTTACATTTTCAACCTCTCCTTGTCGGAGTCTATAATACCTACATGTTTCAAGCAGACCACCATAGTCCCTGTGCCCAAGGAAGCAAAGGTAACCTGCCTAAATGATTACCGTCCCATAGTATTGGACAGTAATTAAAAATGCTTCGAAAGGCTGGTCATGGCTTACATCAACAGCACCCTCCCGTATACCCTAGACCCACTCCAATTCGCATACCGCCCCAACAGAGCCACAGATAACGCAATCGCACAACACACTGCCCTTTCCCACCTGGACAAAAGGAACACCTATGTGAGAATGCTGTTCATTGACTACAGCTCAACGTTCAACACCATAATGCCCTCGAAGCTCATCACTAAGCTAAGGACCCTGGGCCGAAAACACCTTCCTCTGTAACTGGATCCTGGACTTCCTGACCGGCCACCCCCAGCTGGTAAGGGTAGGCAACAACACGTCTGGCACGCTGATCCTCAACACTGGGGCCCCTCAGGGGTGTGTACTTAGTCCCCTCCTGTACTCCCTGTTCATACATGACCAAACACGACTCCAACACCATCATTAAGTTTGCTGATGACACAACAGTGGTAGGCCTGATCACCGACAACGATGAGACAGCCTATAGGGAGGTGGTAAGAGAACTGGCAGTATGGAGGCAGGACAACAACATCTACCTCAATGTGAGCAAGACAAAAGAGCTGATCGTGGACTACAGGACGAACAGGCCCCCATTAACATCAACGGGCTGTAGTGGAGTTTCAGGTTCCTTGGTGTCCACATCATTAATGAGCTATCATGGTCCAAACACACCAAGACAGTCATGAAGAGGGCACAACAAAAGCTTTCCCCCCCCTGAAAAGACTTGGCATGGGTCTCCAGATCCTCAAAAAGGTATACAACTGCACCATCGAGAGCATCCTGACCGGTTGCGTCACCGCCTGGTATGGCAACTGCTCGACATCTGATCGTAAGGCACTACAGAGGGTGGTGCGTACGGCCCAGTACATCGAGGCCAATATTCCTGCCATTCAGGACCTCTATACCAGGTGGTGTCAGAGGAAAGCCCATGAAATTGTCAGCGACTCCAGTCACCCAAGTTATAGACTGTTTTCTCTGATACCGCACAGCAAGCGGTACCGGAGCGCCAAGTCTAGGACCAAAATGCTCCTTAACAGCTTCTACTCCCAAGCCAGAAGACTGATGAAAAATGTATCAAATAGCCTCCGGACTATTATATTGACAACCCTCCCCCCCCTCCATTTGTTTTGTACACTGCTGCTACTAGCTGTTTATTATCTATGCATAGTCACTTCACCCCTACCTACATGTACAAACCACCAAGTGCTATGTTGAAACTGGCTCTCATGAGGACCGCCACAGGAAAGGAAGACCCAGAGTTACTTCTGCTGCAGAGGATAAGTTCATTAGAGTTAACTGCACCTCAGATTGCAGTCCAAATAAATGCTACAGAGTTCAGGTAACACACACACACATCTCAACAACTGTTCAGAGGAGACTGCGTGAAATCAGGTCTTCATGTTCAAATTGCGGCAAAGAAACCACTACTAAAGAACACCAATAAGAAGAGACTTGCTTCGGCCAAGAAACACGAGCAATGGACATTAGACTGGTGGAAATGTGTTCTTTGGTCTGATGAGTGTAAATTTGAGATTTTTGGTTCCAACCGCCGTGTCTTTGTGAAACGCAGAGTAGGTAAACGGAGGATCTCCGTTGTGATGGTTCCCACCTTGAAGCATGGAGGAGGAGGTGTGATGGTGCGATGGTGGTGACACTGTCAGTGATTTATTTAGAATTCAAGGCACACTTAACCAGCATGGCTACCACAGCATTCTGCAGCGATACACCATCTCATCTGATTTGCGCTTAGTGGGACTACCATTTGTTTTGCAACAGGATAATGACTCAACACACCTCCAGGCTGTATAAGGGCTATTTGACCAGGGAGGAGAGTGATGGAGTGCTGCATCAGATGATCTGGCCTCCACAATCAACCGACCTCAACCCAGTTCAGATGGTTTGGGATGAGTTGGACCGCAGAGGGAAGCAAAAGCAGCCAACAAGTGCTCAGCATATGTGAAAACTCCTTCAGACTGCTGGAAAAGCATTCCAGGTAAAGCTTGTGGAGAGAATGCCAAGTGTGCAAAGCTGTCATCAAGGCAAAGGGTGGCTACTTTGAAAAATCTCAAATATGAAATATATTTTGTGTTACTTCATGATTCCATGTGTGTTATTTTATAGTTTTGATGTCTTCACTATTATTCTACAATATAGAAAACAGTCAAAATAAACTAAAACCCTTGAATGAGTAGGTGTGTCCAAACTTTTGACTGGTACTGTATGTCTCAGCTACCATTACACAACAACTGCGTTTCTTGGACATACCAGTCGTTTACAATTCAACCGAGAGTGGCAGAAGTGAAATGTTACAATTGAACATAACAGGCTGCAGGGCAGTGTTAATTTTGTCAACAATAACTATGAAGAAAAATATTAGTCAACTACCTGTTTTTCCCTGATGAAAACTAAATTGTTGTGTTTATATTTTTGTTCAGCATATTTTCATCAACTATACCAATCAAAAGACCTTTTCTTACTGGAAATTGATACATCATTAGACACATGGAATGTATCACAGGACAATCCAAAAAAG
The DNA here is from genome assembly GCF_034236695.1 of Oncorhynchus nerka. Taxonomy (NCBI): domain Eukaryota; kingdom Metazoa; phylum Chordata; class Actinopteri; order Salmoniformes; family Salmonidae; genus Oncorhynchus; species Oncorhynchus nerka. Next base: position 16,287,281 of record NC_088405.1, read on the forward strand.
AGAAGTGGCAATTTAGAATGATGCACAGATTTTCATTCAATCATCACATCAATTAGTTCCTATTTTAACCAGTTTGAGATGTAAAAAATGCTCCTGAGCACAATTTAACACAGCACTCTAGACTAAGGCGTCCAATTTACCCCTGGTCTCCCCTATTACAGTTAGCCATCAACACTCCTACTACTGACAGCAACCTATTGCCAACCCTCCTACCACAGTAAATAGTTACTGTACCTAACTATCCTTAGCCCCAACCCTCCTACCACAGTAAATAGTTACTGTACCTCGCTATCTTTAGCCCCAACCCTCCTACCACAGTAAATAGTTACTGTACCTCGCTATCTTTAGCCCCAACCCTCCTACCACAGTAAATAGTTACTGTACCTCGCTATCTTTAGCCCCAACACTCCTACCACATTAAATAGTTACTGTACCTCGCTATCTTTAGCCCCAACACTCCTACCACAGTAAATAGTTACTGTACCTCGCTATCTTTAACCCCAACACTCCTACCACAGTAAATAGTTACTGTACCTCGCTATCTTTAGCCCCAACCCTCCAGTAGTTAATAGCCCCAACCTCCTACCACAGTAAATAGTTACTGTACCTCGCTATCTTTAGCCAGTAAATAGTTACAACACCAACCTACCACAGTAAATAGTTACTGTACCTCGCTATCTTTAGCCCCAACACTCCTACCACAGTAAATAATTACTGTACCTCGCCATCCTTAGCCCCCACACTCCTACCACAGTAAACAGTTACTGTACCTAGCTATCCAGCCCCCACACTCCTACCACAGTAAACAGCTACTGTACCTAGCTATCCTTAGCCCCCACACTCCTACCACAGTAAATCGTTACTGTACCTAGCTATCCTTAGCCCCCACACTCCTACCACAGTAAACAGCTACTGTACCTCGCTATCCTTAGACCCCGACCCCACACTCCTACCACAGTAAATAGTTACTGTACCTCGCTATCCTTAGCCCCAACACTCCTACCACAGTAAACAGCTACTGTACCTCGCTATCCTTAGAACCCGACCCAACACTCCTACCACAGTAAATAGTTACTGTACCACACTATCCTTAGCCCTGACACTACCACCAGAGCAGACAGTTAGCCATCAACACTCTTAGTGCAGACAGCAAGTAATCACCAACACTGCTATAACAGCTATCAAACAGCAAGCTTTTACCAACTAACTAGCTACCTAGCTATCCTTAGCCCCAACAACACTTCTACAATGCAGTGACTTCTAGATGGCAAGATATCCTATGTCTCACAGCAGACAGCACAGCAGACAGCTGTGCTGACACCTATCATCAACACTCCTACCACAGAAACATCTTTATCCCCAACAACACTTCTACCAGTGTAACTTCTAAGTAGCTAGCTAGCTGGCTAGCTATCGTTGCCACAACAACTCTTACAGACAGACATCAACAAAACACCCATCTAGCTAGATATCCTGGCTAGCACCACTCTTACCATAGCAACTAGCCAGCAAGGTAGATATCCCAAAGCTCATGGTCCACTTACCTCTCTGGTTCTGCCCTCATTCTCCTTGGACTTGCGCCCAGGTTTGGTCCAGCCTTTTGGCCTGATGTGGCTAGCAGCGTTGGCAAAGAATGCACTGCTCACATCCCACTCCGGTTCCTACAGTAGAGAGACAAAAATAAAGACATATGTGTGAGAGAGAGAGTAGTTTACTAAAAGGTACCCATCAGTGTGTATTAAGACTCCTCAAGTAGAGACGGCTCCCCTAAACTAGCCTGGGTAGCTTCCCAGACTGTTTCTTGACTCAACAACACTACATAATTGGCCTGGTTCCACCTCAGTTTGTGCAGTCTTTACAATTCCTATAGTCATTGTTACAGACAGCATAAACATACCTGGGACCAGGCCATTGCCAAGATGGAGTCAATCTATCCCTACCTCTTCAGAGTGTCGTGCAGCGGTCTTCTGGGGTCCTTTAGTCCCCGAGGGGGCTGGGGATGGGGCGGGAGGCTCCTTGGAGCAAGGAATGGCTGCTCTATCCTCTTTTTCTTCTTCTTGCTCCTCCTCCTCAAGCTCAGAATCGCTCTCCTCTGCTTCCTCCTCCTCAGATTCACCACCATCATCATACTCATCTTCAGCGTCCTGGTAAACACACACAGTTAGAGAGAGCATATTATAACCTAGCTGGAATGCCAACTGTCCATTCCTTTTTATAACAACCATTCATTTCTATACAAACCATTCCTTTTTTCGATTACTGCAAATTAGGGTGCTAATCGTCATATGATTCAGATTAATTTAGAAGACATGTAATATTGGTTTGTAGTTTACCTGCTCGGTGCTCTCAGGCATCTTCACCTGCTCCAGCTTCTTGCGCTCCCGTTGACGCTGAGAGAAACATAGAAACAGCATCACGCATCAGGAATACACATGACTATGTTGTTCACTATGGCTCAGGAGGAGTAGGTGTGTGTGTGTGCGTGTTGCTCACCTTCCTCTTGGCTCTGCGTCGCTCCACTCTGCGTTTGGCCTTCTCCTCCTCACTCAGGCTGTCCTCCCCACTGATGTCCTGTTCCTTAAAGACATTATTTGGTACTACTGTATACTTTCTAGCCAGTAGTTCTGAAAGTAGTGCTCACGAACCGTAAGGGGTCCTCGAAAATTGCATACTACGTCACATTTGTGCAGATATGTGTACCACATCATTGCTCTCACTCTACTGTGTGTGCGCAACACTTGTTGGCTGTCACTCAAATGCTGAGGGACTGAAGCTCATTGGCTTAGAAGTCAAATTGCTAGGAGGCTGGTAGCTGTGGGGGAAAATGTAGGGAAAAATGATGCAGCCCAGCTCCCAGAAAAAGCGTTGCTTTGAAACTAGGGATTTCGTGGCTAATTGAGGTAAGACAGTAATTCTGCTCATAGATTATGCATGTATGAACTACACATTGGCACATCCAGCACAAAGCGGGAGGTTAAAGTCATCGCCTAAGTTCCAGAGCATGCCATTTAACTTTAAGACCACAATGCTCTGTCAAACATACATTGTCCTTCAGTGTAACATGTCCTTACCTCTGATTGATAGTATCACATTATTTTCAGGAAAATCATTCGTATGGAGATTCCTGCCAAAAATATGATTTGAAGATGATAACCGTACCTGAGACAGTGTGACGTCATCGGTGGGGTCAGGGGTCACTGCGCCACACTCCATCTCCTCCTGGCCCTGGGCACTGGGGGCTTCTGGGCAAAAAACAAAAACATACGAGTGTACAAAACATTAGGAACAACCTAATATTGAGTTGAACCCCCATTTGCCCTCAGAACAGCCGCAATTAATCAGGGCATGGACTACAAAGAGTTGAAAGCATTCTACAGGGATGCTGGCACATGTTGACTCCAATGCTTCCTTTCCTCAGTTGTTTCAAGTTTGCTGGATATCCTTTGGGTGGTGGACCATTGTTGATACACACGGGAAACTGTTCAGTGTGACAAACTCAGCAGCGTTGCAGTTCTTGACACACTCAAACCTGTGCGCCTAGCACCTGCTACCATACCCCATTCAAATGCACATCAATATTTTGTCTTGCCCATTCCCTCTGAATGGAACACATAGATAATCCATGTCTCAAGGCTTAAAAGTCCTTCTTTAACCTGTCTCCTCCCCTTTATCTACACTGATTGCAGTGGATTTAATAAGTGACAAAGGATCATAGCTTTCACCTGGATTCAGGTGGTCAGTCTATGTTACAGAAAGAGTAGGTGTTCCTAAATGTGTACATCAGGGTTCTATTCATACGTTGCATGCTCAAAGAGGTAAGCCAATCAATGTCTGTAATAGAGAATTGGTTGAAACCTAGCTAACATTAACAGAACTGTGTGGTCCCTGGCTTGAACCAGGTCACGGCTTCGCTGACATCGGATTCAAGTCAGTCTGTCACGCACATAAGTCTAACGACTGAACAGTTCCTTCTGCAAAAGGAGAACTGAGAATACATATTTTTTTAAATATTGTTTATGGTCAAAGCCTTAAAACAGGGGTGTCAATTTAATTCCATGGAGGGCCTAGTGTCTGCTGGTTTTTGTTTTTTATCCTGTCAATTAAGACCGAGACAATTAGATGAGGGAAGTTCCTTACTAACCAGTGACCATAATTATCAATCAAGTCCAAGGGAGGAGCGCAGAAACTCTGCCCTCTGTGGAATGAGTTTGACATGTGTCTTACACTGACAGGATTCAATCTTCTGTGTTTTACATTTCAAGCTCTGAATTCTGATGGACCAAAACGAGGATTTTTTTTAAATGAAGAAGTGAAACAGCTGTCAAGAGGTGTACATGTGACTTCTCTAGAAATACAGCGCATTCGGAAAGTATTCAGACCAATGATTAAATTGTTTTTTTTCCCATCAATCTACACACAATACTCCATCATTTGGCAAATGTATAAAAAAATACTAAACTGAAATATACATAAATATTCAGACCCTTTACTCAGTACTTTGTTGAAGGACCTTTGGAAGCGATTACAGCCTCAAGTCTTCTTGGGTATGCCGCTACAAGCTTGACACTCCTGTATTTGGGGAATTTCTAACATTCTTCTCTGCATATCCCTTTCAAGCTCTATCAAGTTGGATGGGGAGCGTCGCAGCACAGCTATTTTCAGGTATCTCCTGAAAATAGGATGTTCGATCGGGTTCAATTCCGGGGTCTTGCTCGGCCACTCAAGGACATTCAGAAACTTGTTCCGAAGCCACTCATGCGTCGTCTCTGCTGTGTGCTTAGGGTCATTGTCCTGTTTGACGGTGAACATTCGCCCCCAGTCTGAGGTCCTGAGCGCACTAGAGCAGGTTTTCATCCAGGAACTCTCTGTACTTTTCTCTGTTCATCCTGACACCCAGTCCCTGCCGCTGAAAAAAAATCCCCACAGCATGATGCTGCCACCACCATGATGCACTGTAGGGATGGAGCCAGGTTCACTCCAGACGTGACGCTTGGCATTCAGGCCAAATAATTAAATCTTTCATCAGACCAGAGAATCTTGTTTCTCATAGTCAGAGTCCTTTAGGTGCCTTTTGGGCAAGCGGGCTGTCATGTGCCTTTAACTGAGGAGCGGCTTCTGTCTGGTCACTCTACCATAATGGCCTAATTGGTGGTGCTGCAGAGATGGTTGTCCTTCTTGAAGATTCTCCCAAGTACACTGAAGCTCTATCAGAGTGACCATCAGGTTCTTGGTCACCTCCCTGACCAAGGCCATTTTCCCCCCGATTGCTCAGCTCCAAGGAGAGCTGGCCGCCCGGTGGTTCCAAACTCCTTCCATTTGATAATGATGGAGGCCACTGTGTTCTTGGGGACCTTCAATGCTGCAGAAATGTTTGGGTACCCTTCCCCAGATCTGTGCCTTAACACAAACCGGTCTCGGAGCTCTACAGACAATTCCTTCGACCTAATGGCTTCGTTTTTGCTCTGACATGCACTGTCAAATGAGGGAGCTTATATAGACAGGTGTGTGCCTTTCCAAATCATGCCCAATCAATTGAATTTACCACAGGTGGACTCCAATCAAGTTGGAGAAACATCTCAAGGATGATCAATGGAAACAGGATGCACCTGAGCTCAATATTGAGTCTCAAGGAAAAGGGTCTGAATACTTATGCAAATAAATGTGCAAACTTTTTTTTAAACTGTTTTCGCTTTGTCATGTTTTTTTTCTTCTTCTTTCATGTATTTTAGAATAAAGCTGTAATGTAACAAAATGTCTGAATACTTTCCAAATGCACTGTATGCCTGGCTGTGACACCAATCTGTGCCTTTCCACAACTTTGTCCCAGAGTTTGTTTTTTTAAGATCCTTGGTGCTCATGATTGAGTGTTTGCTTTGCAAGTCACTACTAGCAGACAGAACCTACAGGAACTGCTGAATGAATCCTGAAATCACGTGAATCAATACAATTTAACACAGGTTGAGGCCAATAAACTTGGTGTGTGATTCTGAATATGATTGGTTAGCCCTGAGCTAATTTAGGATTGCTATTACAAGGTGGGTGGATGCTTACAGTAAGCAACCAAGCTATTCCATTTATTGATTTTCAAAAGAATACATCAAAAAATGTCACTTGTGCGGTAGGATGTGTAGATCAAAGGGTGTTAAGTACACTGCTCAAAAAAATAAAGGGAACACTAAAATAACACATCCTAGATCTGAATGAATGAAATTTTCTTATTAAATACTTTTTTCTTTACATAGTTGAATGTGCTGACAACAAAATCACACAGAGTCATTGTGCATAGAGTTGTATGGTTTGTTAAACTTTTAAAATCAATGGTTTTTGTTTGGTATACATTCTAAGTGAAAAATCTGTCCTTCACTGGGCAACAAAAACCATGGTTATGCACTGGGCAACAACAGACAGTTGACACAAAACAGAGTTCAGTGGTTAAACAGTACGTTCCGTGGTTAAGGAGTGAAACTGATTGTTGTGGAATCATGTGTCATTTGTCTAGTCTAGACATTACATCTGTCTGGTCTAGTGACATTTGCCTACAGTTTGTCTGAGGGGAGACAATAGGCAAACTAAAATAACAGGAGGAAATGAGCTCCGATGGGATGGGTTGACATGGAATCTAGAGGTCGACCGATTAATCGGAATGGCCGATTAATTAGGGCCGTTTTCAAGTTTTATAACAATCGGTAACAGGCATTTTTGGACGCTGATTATATTGCAATCCACAAGGAGACTGCGTGGCAGTGCAGACAGCAAGGAGCCATGGTAAATTGCTAGCTAGCATTAAACTTATCTTTTAATAAACAATCAACCTTAACATCATCACTAGTTAACTACACATGGTTGATGATATTACTAGTTTAACTAGCTTGCCCTGCGTTGCATATAATCAATGCGGTGCCTGAAATGGTGTCACTTCTCTTGCGTTCAGTGTAAGTAGAGTCAGGGTATATGCAGCAGTTTGTCTTGGCTTGTTGCGAACTGTGTGAATACCATTTCTTCTTAACAAAGACCATAATTAATTTGCCAGAATTGTACATAATTATGACATAACATTGACGGTTGTGCAATGTAACAGCAATATTTAGACGGTTCAGTTTTTCATTGAAAGAATAAATGTTTTGTTTTCAAAATGAGTTTCCGGATTTGACCATATTAATGACCTATCTGTGTGATTCTTCTTTTGATAATTAAGTCTATGATTTGATATTTGATAGAGCAGTCTAAACGGTGGTAGGCAGCAGCAGGCTCGTAAGCATTCATTCAAACCACACTTCCTTCCGATTGCCAGCAGCTTTTTGCAATGCTTGAAGCACAGCGCTGTTTAGGACTTCAAGCCTATCAACTCCCGAGATTAGGCTGCCAATACTATAGTGCCTATAAGAACATCCAATAGTCAAAGTATATGAAAGACAAATGGTATAGAGAGAAATAGTACTATAATAACTACAACCTAAAACGTCTTACCTGGGAATATTGAAGACTCATGTTTAAAAGGAACCACCAGCTTTCAAATGTTCTCATGATCTGAGCAAGGAACTGAAACGTTACCTTTTTTACATGGCACATATTGCACTTTTGCTTTCTTCTCCAACACAGTGTTTTTGCATTATTTAAACCAAATTGAAAATGTTTCATTATTTATTTGAGACTACATTTATTTTATTTATGTATTATATTAAGTTAAAATAAAAAAAGTATTCATTGTTCATTCAGTATTGTTGTAATTGTCATGATTACGTATATACAGTGGGGCAAAAAAGTATTTAGTCAGCCACCAATTATGCAAGTTCTCCAACTTAAAAAGATGAGAGAGGCCTGTAATTTTCATCATAGCTACACTTCAACTATGACAGACAAAATGAGAAAAAAATCCAGAAAATCACATTGTAGGATTTTTAATGAATTTATTTGCAAATGATGGTGGAAAATAAGTATTTGGTCACCTACAAACAAGCAAGATTTCTGGCTCTCACAGACCTGTAACTTCTTCTTTAAGAGGCTCCTCTGTCCTCCACTCGTTACCTGTATTAATGGCACCTGTTTGAACTTGTTATCAGTATAAAAGACACCTGTCCACAACCTCAAACAGTCACACTCCAAACTCCACTATGGCCAAGACCAAAGAGCTGTCAAAGGACACCAGAAACAAAATTGTAGACCTGCACCAGGCTGGCAAGACTGAATCTGCAATAGGTAAGCAGCTTGGTTTGAAGAAATCAACTGTGGGAGCAATTATTAGGAAATGGAAGACATACAAGACCACTGATAATCTCCCTCGATCTGGGGCCCCACGCAAGATCTCACCCCGTGGGGTCAAAATGATCACAAGAACGGTGAGCAAAAATCCCAGAACCACACGGGGGACCTAGTGAATGATCTGCAGAGAGCTGGGACCAAAGTAACAAAGCCTACCATCAGTAACACACTACGACGCCAGGGACTCAAATCCTGCAGTGCCAGACGTGTCCCCCTGCTTAAGCCAGTACATGTCCAGGCCCGTCTGAAGTTTGCTAGAGAGCATTTGGATGATCCAGAAGAAAGAGGATTGGGAGAATATCATATGGTCAGATGAAACCAAAATATAACTTTTTGGTAAAAACTCAACTCGTCGTGTTTGGAGGACAAAGAATGCTGAGTTGCATCCAAAGAACACCATACCTACTGTGAAGCATGGGGGTGGAAACATCATGCTCTGGGGCTGTTTTTCTGCAAAGGGACCAGGACGACTGATCCGTGTAAAGGAAAGAATGAATGGGGCCATGTATCGTGAGATGTTGAGTGAAAACCTCCTTCCATCAGCAAGGGCACTGAAGATGAAACGTGACTCGGTCTTTCAGCATGACAATGATCCCAAACACACCGCCCGGGCAATGAAGGAGTGGCTTCATAAGAAGCATTTCAATGTCCTGGAGTGGCCTAGCCAGTCTCCAGATCTCAACCCCAGAGAAAATCTTTGGAGGGAGTTGAAAGTCCGCGTTGCACAGTAACAGCCCCAAAACATCACTGCTCTAGAGGAGATCTGCATGGACGAATGGGCCAAAATACCAGCAACAGTGTGTGAAAACCTTTGACCTCTGTCATTGCCAACAAAGGGTATATAATTGAGATAAACTTTTGTTAATGACCAAATACTTATTTTCCACCATAATTTGCAAATAAATTCATTAAAAAAAAATTCCCTCATTTTGTCTGTCATAGTTGAAGTGTACCTATGATGAAAATTACAGGCCTCTCATCTTTTTAATTGGGAGAACTTGCACAATTGGTGGCTGACTAAATACTTTTTTGCCCCACTGTGTGTGTGTGTGTGTGTGTATGTATATATATATATATATATATATATATATATATATACACACACAAATAAATAAATAAATAATATAATATATACATTAAAAAAAAAACGTTTTCTAGATCTGTGTCTAAGGGTAGCCTCTAAGTGAAACATGTGTAAGCACAGGTGTGGGAGTTCTGTAGAAACAAATCAATAAATACAAGCCATTTTTACATCAGCAGATGTCACAAAGTGCTTATACAGAAACCCAGCCTAAAACCCCAACAGAGTTTGTGTGAGCCTAGTAAATGGTGGGACAGGGTGAATGTGAGTTTAATGATGATGCAGATCATGAGATCTCTGAGTGTAAACACAGAGACGAGAAGAAGGCGGGTGGGGACGGTTGGTATCCATATATAGAACATCTGCTAAGATCAAACCAACACACATCAAAATCGTATTTATCGGTCTCTGTACTAGAGGCCATAATTAGTGCTGGTGTTTTGCTTGGCTGGTATTTAATTGAGGAAATCTGTTAGAATGTATTCCCACGCATAAGAGAAATATTTGACTGTATACAAATGTCAGCAAGTTTGAAATTATTATGTTTTAGTCAAATGCTATATTTGTTTGTGCTTCTTGCCGTAATTTGCATTTTACAAATGATTTGTAATTAGATTCAGATCGCTAATGTGTTTTTTTTCTCTTTTTCTTGAGCTGAAGGTCAGGGGGCCGGAACATACAGTAGTTGATGATCCCTGCTCTGGGCTACGGCCTTATCAAAACAGAGCCATCGTTTCTAAATGACATCAAATGGCTGAACAGGGACAAAGTCATCCAACAATATGTTCTGGGAGGGCAGGGAAGGTCTGGGGAGCTGGCTGACCTGTGATGTCACAGCCTCATCTTGACTAGGGCCCGCAGAGTCCCTTCCCTGAGCCGAGTTCAAACTTCTTAGGGGAGAATGGAAGACATTTAAAGGGATAGTTATATGATAAATGTATATATTTATGGTCTTCTAACCTCAAAAGGAGCTCAGTGAAAAGTAGTCAAAGGTATATATCTTTTCTTTCTTTTTCTTCTTCAGAAAGCTGTTCCTGTAATCTAAATGGCCATGATGTCAGTGGGGTACAAGTCCATTGATGAATATAATACTAGAGTGGCTGTCGTTCTGCCACTGAACAGGCAGTTAACCCACTGTTCCCAGGCCGTCATTGAAAATTAGAATGTGTTCTTAACTGACTTGCCTGGTTAAATAAAGGTAAAAAAAAATAATAAAAAAATGTCATAAGTTCCCCTCACATGCTGATTTCCTATTGGGCTGCTAGGGGTCAAGTCAGGGCCACTGTGTCAGTTCATTCACCCTGGAAGACACCAGGACAAATATACAGGTAATGAGATACAGATACAGTGGGCATGTTCAATAGGGCACAATGTAGCAAAATGTTTCCAAAATGGAAAGTGAACAGGTGGGATGTTTAGATAAAACACTGGATTGACATCTATACATAGACCTGTACACTGTTGAAATTTCCATCTCCTCAGTGTGGAAGATCTGTGGCATTTCTTGGAGTAGTTCCCACGCGCACACATGCAAACACCAGCGGTGACTAACTATCCGTCTGTGACTCACCACCAGACCATATAGGGATGGAGTAAATCTCAGCATCTGGTCCCATCCAGAAACCCTGAGATCTGAGAGGACAGGATAGACATAGACTAAACACTAGGAAATATGGTAAAAACTCCACCCAGTCCTAATTTTATGTCAGTGTCCGGCCTGCTACTTAAATGGCAGGATACGCATGTTCTTACTGCACCGTCTGAGTACCCATTACCTGCTAAATCATACTGTTCCTTCAATCCCCATCATAAAGGAATGTTCTCTGTCCAACAAATTATCCAGATCTGATGCCAATAGCAACAAAAGATCCAGTGTTTACCTCTTGTAGGAAATTAGTGGTGCTGAAAGGGGATTTTGCTGACACAAGAATGTAAAATATACAGTATATCATCCCAAACTATGGGAGGCTAGCTACACCATCTAGCTAAATATGATACTCAGCCTCCCTCGTCATCGCTATTCACTCACTACCCAAATCAGAGCTCTCTGACTCTGCCCTGTCCTGGAGAGCTATGCCTACTGTATGCAGGCTTTCGTTCCAGCCTAGCACTAACAACCCCAGCACTCATTTTGGACTCATCATACTCTATAATGGTACCTGCTAGACATTTGCATGACTGAAATCATCTAACATCTCAGATCACAGGTGTGTGAGAAAGCGCAAAATTCTACCATCTCAAGATTGTTGGGTCGTTCCTCCACAAAAAGCACCAGAAAGAGGATTGACTGCCACCATCTCAAGATTGTTCGGGAATCATGTCTGTAGTTAGAAAAAGATTAGATTAGCATTCCTACAACATTTTGTTGAAATATAATTTGATCTCTGAGAAATTAAGCTAATTGATTTCTCCCAAATTGGCCATTTTAAATTATTGGATTCATATAAAATAAATAGGGTATATAACATCCAATTTGGACCAAAATAAATAAATCTAACAATGAGCAAGATATGAGGATTCCAAAGAAAAATGGTGAAAAGCCACCCACGGAACCCCACCCCAAAAAACCAGTATATATTATCAGTTCTCTATGTTTGACAAGTAGTATTGAGCTGCAGCTTAGAGTCGTATTTCTTTATCCTATGTAAATTGGAGTCTTGTCTCTGTCTTTTCCGTTTTGCGTCGGACCTCAGAAAAACTAGCTGTTGCCATTGACGTCGGCTAATGGGGATCCTAATAAAATAAACAATGTACTGTACCTACCTACGTAATAACCACGTCATCAAGTTACAAAGAAAAAATACAAATACCAAAAAAGGGGAACAGGGCTGCAAGCTACACTTTCTGCAACTGGAATCAGGCCTAGACAAAGAGATCAGAAACCAGGGGATTCAAAGAGCTACTTTGTAAACACAGCTTTTACATTGAACCTTTATTGAACTAGGCAAGTCAGTTAAGAACAAATTCTTATTTACAATGACGGCCTACCCCAGCCAAACCCTAACCCAGACGACACTGGGCCAATTGTGCGCCGCCCTATAGGACTCCCAATCATGGCCAGTTGTGATACAGCCTGGAACCGAACCAGGGTCTGTTGTGACGCCTCCAGCACTGAGATGCAGTGCCTTAGAGCACTGTGCCACTCGGGCTACCCAACAAGTTGTTGCGAATTTAGAGCGAGAGTAAAGTTAGTGATCAAAAAGAAAAGAGGGACAGCATGTCAGTATTTAGCACAAATGAGAAGGGGAAAAGTATTTTGTCTCTGTCAATGGAGGCTGCTAAGGGGAGGACGGCTCATAATAATGGCTAGAACGGAGCGAATGAAATGGCATCAAACGCATGGAAACCATGTGTTTGATACCATTCCACCTGGTCCACTCCAGCCATAACTGGGGAAGAGGGGCTCCTGGTAAAGGTGCCACCAACCTCCTGTGCTCTCTGTGTATCATGTTATGTAACTAATCTCTGATATCGACAAGAGAAAGAAAAATTGTCAACAAAAAATGTTGAGGGAAACTTTGTAGAAAGTTTAAACATTTCGAAAATGTTATGTGGTTCCCGCAATTTGGTTGGTTGGGGCAGTTGTGGGTTTGATTCCCACATGGGCCACAAACGGAATACCGTAAAACTTAAAATAATAGCCCAGGTGTTTGCTTAAATCACTGAACACAACAGGGCCCTTTTTGAGCCAGGCATCTAGCATATATTTCTTTAATTCACACAACCTTTTGCATAGTTAAATTGTTTATTTCCAGCATTTTAATCAATTTATTTATTTTCTGCACTAATGCATTTACACACTGTAACTAGGTTTCCATCCAATGGGTGACAGATTTTCCTTGACACCCAAAAGTACTTGTTACATTTTGAATGCTTAGCAAGACAGGAAAATAGTCAAATTCATCCATACTGCCTCTGATCTGGCAGACTCACTTGTAAATGGTGTGTGAATGTTGGAGCGTGCCCCTGGCTATCCCTAATAAAAATGTGGCTGGTTTGCTAAATATAAGGACTTTTTAATTATTTATACTTTTACTTTTGATACTTAAGTATATTTTAAACCAAATCATTTTGCTCAAGTAGAATTTTACTGGGTGACTGACTTTTACTTGAGTCATTTTCTGTTAAGGTATCTTTACTTTTACTCAAGTATGACAGTTGGGTACTTTTTCTACCACTGCCCATGTGTAAATGTAACTGGGAGGAAGTGTAGTTTGTTGGCTGGATGCACACAGTCATAAGGATCTGTGCAAACCTGCTACAGTAATGGCGTTTTCACACATAGTTTGACTATTTGTTACATTGTATTATTTCCATTTGGTCCGGTTGAAACTAAAATTCCTAAATAAAACTGTGTCCAAGCAAGTCATTTGTTTTATCGTCCAAAAATTCTCACCTTTTGGACCTAGACTTTGCCCCGATAATGTACTGGGCGTACAGCCCAGTACATCACTGGGGCCAAGCTTCCTGACATCCAGGACCTATATACTAGGCAGCGTCAGAGGAAGGCCCAAAAATGTGTCAACGACTCCAGTTACTCAAGTCACAGACTGTTCTCTCTGCTATTGCATGGTAAGCAATACAGGAGCACCAAGTCTAGGACCAAAAGCATCCTTAACAGCTTCTACCCCCAAGACTGCTGAACAACTGATCAAATGGCCACCCGGAATATTAACATTGACCCCCCCCCATTTGTTTTTACACTGCTGCTACTGGCTGTTTATGATCTATGCAGTCACTTTACAAATTACCTTGACTAACCTGTACCCCCACACATTGTCTCGGTACCGGTACCCCCTGTATAAAGCCTCGTTATTGTTATGTACATTTCTTGTGTTACTTTTTTTTTTTTTTTTTTTTAACTTTTGATTATTTCGTAAATATTTTCTTGACTCTATTTCTTGAACTGCATTGTTTAAGGGTTTGTAAGTAAGCATTTCATGGTAAGGTCAGCGCATGTGACAAATAAAAGTTGATTTGATTTGAAAAGGTGCCAACAAGAAACAGTGTGTATTTCCTAGGGGAAAAAAATGATGACAGATCACCAGATAAGGAGACGGTGATGAGACACCAGTCCGTTTTAGAGTAATGGAGGACATAACCACTAGGGCTGGGACAATACCAGTATCAGGATACTCTTTAGTATCGTGACAAGGAAATAAAACACAAGGTGGTTTAAACTTCTTTAGGAAAACAGCCCTAATGTTGCAAACAAACATCATTATGCTATCATCCAGTCACATTTATATATTTTCCAAGCTATTAGCACACAATCTTTTACATAGAGTAGGTTTTTAAAGCACCAAAGAGTTCTCTGCTTCATGTTTTCATGTTGTTATCATAACACTGTTTAGAATATCTACATAAGTTCAGCTATTGCATTTTTGTCATATTACACTGTAGGTTACTCAGTATGAGAAGAGTGTCATCCTCGTGCATCTTACATCTGTCTGTAGTTATTGAACTCTGCCTGCTGGACCCATGAGACAAACTCTGTCATATGGAGTGTCATACACTCCACCCCTCCTGCCCCCTGACTGCACCTGTCCATAACCTGTAATACATTACACTGATGGAAGGGATGTATCACTCACTGGTGACCTGAAGACAGAGCCTCACCCAGAGAGGTGTGCATGTCAGTATGTTAGATAGTCAAATAATCCTTAGATTTGGGCAAATAGACCATAGAAATGCCATTCTAGTTCTGGTTAGAGAGCTGAAGTTATGCTCTAAACACAACTGATGTTATTTGTTAGGTAAAGTGAAGGCATACAGTCTATATAAGCACAACAATATGATATTTACAGCAGAAAATGTTTTGTCTTTGTAACACAAACACATCATTAGATTTTTTTGTTGATGCATCTACACTCAAGTTGGGTGATGTTCAATGTCCACATGTAGCCTGCACCAGTAGGGAGATTAGTTCTAGGATTTGTTTCCCGGGAAAGATCTAACAGTGGACATAAGGAAAGACTAAACTTGCCAGTTATAGAATATTGTGTAGGTGAGCTGACTGAAGACCATGGGCATTCAACTGGCAGTAGTTTATATCGTTTCCACGGTAACATGTATTTATTTACATGATGTTATGAAATGTTGAAACTAAGTTGCAAGCTACTTTTGTAGCAAGTGTGTCTTATTTAACACATTACAGACACTAATTCTTGCCATAACTGATTTGACAGAGAAATATAGCTGCAGCTGGCTACCATTTCACCAAGCTATGCTAGCTAACTGCTGTCAGGTTGGCTAAATAGAAGGTCTTTAGCCTACATGTTGAACCTAATTAGCTGACAATCTTGAGATGGTGAGTCAGTCAGGAGGGGAGAAGTCCTCAAATTCAAAACTGAATTCTCTCCATAGACGGGTTGGTTGTTTAGCAACAACCGAAGTGTGTGCACTATGGGACAAAACAGACAGGGTTGGCTTAGATTGTTGACAACATGTAAACTAGATTTTGTCTCCAAATGTTTATTGAATGCATAAATACATTTGCACAATGAGCACTTGTTGTCTCTCAAATAGATTGTTAGAGTTTAAAATGTAACCATATTACAGTTGACATGAAATCAGTCAGACACACCAAAGGAACACCCACATTAAACCACAGCCCAAAGACAACTCGTTTGTCTTCAATCATGGCCATGAGCATTTTTTTGCGAGCATTGATGAAAATAATTTGGTTATGGAAATTCAGGTGTTTCAGACGTTTGAGGCTGCTGTACAAACACTGAAAATAAAAGATGCAACATTGAAACTTAAGAACGGAAAGCATAGCAATGCATAGTGACTATGCATAGATGTTGTTATCATCTACGCAATCGGAATGGCCGATAATCTGTATTTTTGGACACCGATCATGGCCGATTACATTGCACTCCATGAGGAGACTGCGTGGCAGGCTGTGACTACCTGTTATGCGAGTGCAGCAAGGAGCCACGGTAAGGTGCTAGCTAGCATTAAACTTATCTTATAAAAAACAATCAATCTTAACATAATCACTAGTTAACTACACATGGTTGAGGATATTACTAGTTTATCTAGCTTGTCCTGCGGTGCCTGTTTATTCATCATTGAATCACAGCCTACTTCTCCAAATGGATGATTTAACAAGCGGATTCGCGAAAAAAGCACTGTCGTTGCACCAATGTGTACCCAAACATAAACATCAATGCCTTTCTTAAAATCAATACACATGTAGATATTTTTAAACCTGCATATTTAGTTAATATTGCCTGCTAACATAAATTTATTTTAACTAGGGAAATTGAGTCACTGCTCTTACATTCTGTGCAACAGAGTCAGGGTATATGCAGCAGTTTGGGCCGCCTGGCTCGTTGCGAACTGTGTGAAGACTATTTCTTCCTAACAAAGACAGCCAACTTCGCCAAACGGGGGATGATTTAAACAAAAGCGCATTTGTGAAAATTGCACAATCATTCCACGACTGTACCTAAACATAAACATCCGGAAACTATCATTTAGATAGCCTTTCTTAAAATCAATACACAGAAGTATATTTTTTAAAACCTGCATATTTAGTTAAAATAAATTAATGTTAGTAGGCAATATTAAACTAGGGAAATTGTGTCACTTCTCTTGCGTTCATTGCAAGCAGAGTCAGGGTATATGAAACAGTTTGGACCACCTGGTGCGTTGCAAACTAATTTGCCAGAATTTTACATAATTATGACATAACATTGAAGTTTGTGTAATGTAACAGCAATATTTAGACTTAGGGATGCCACCCGTTAGATAAAATATGGAACGGTTCCGTATTTCACTGAAAGAATAAACGTTTTGTTTTCTAAATGATAGTTTCGGATTTGACCATATTAATGACCAAAGGCTCGTATTTCTGTGTGTTATTATATTATAATTAAGTCTATGATTTGATAGAGCAGTCTGACTGAGTGGTGGTAGGCTGTTTAGGACTTCAAGCCTATCAACTCCCGAGATTAGGCTGGCAATACTGAAGTACCTATAAGAACATCCAATAGTCAAAGGTATATGAAATACAAATGGTATAGAGAGAAATAGTACTATAATAACTACAACCTAAAACTTCTTACCTGGGAATATTGAAGACTCATGTTAAAAGGAACCACCAGCTTTCATGTTCTCAGCAAGGAACTTAAACGTTAGCTTTTTTACATGGCACATATTGCACTTTTAATTTCTTCTCCAACACTGTGTTTTTGCATTATTTAAACCAAATTGAACATGTTTCATTATTTATTTGAGACTAAATAGATTTTATTGATGTATTATATTTAGTTAAAATAAAAAGTGTTCATTGTTCATTCAGTATTGTCGTAATTGTCATTATTACAAATATATACATGTAAAAATCAGCCGATTAATCGGTATCGTTTTTTTGGGGGGTCCTCCAATGATCGGTATCTGCGTTGAAAAATCATAATCAGTCGACCTCTAGTACATATTACCTCAACTAACTGGTGCCCCTGCACATTGACTCTGTACCAGTACCCCCTGTATATAGTCTCGCCATTGTTATTTTACTGCTGTTCTTTAATAACTTGTTACTTTATTTATTATTCTACATATTTTTGTTTACTTCATTGTTGGTTAGGGGCTCGTAAGTAAGCATTTAACTGTAAGGCCTTTTTCGGCGCATGTGACTATTACAATTTGATTTGACAAAGAACAGTTCTACCGCTTCTTAGACTTGCTTTCAATGAGAATGACAGGTCTATAACATTTACATTTACATTTAAGTCATTTAGCAGACGCTCTTATCCAGAGCGACTTACAAATTGGTGCGTTCACCTTAAGACATCCAGTGGAACAGCCACTTTACAATAGTGCATCTAAATAACACTCTTCTATGTGAATTTTGTCTGGTTGCTACACATTGCAGCTTTAATGCATTGGGTTCTGGAGAGCAAGGCTATGCCATGTTTGAGCAATTCTTATCAGTTGTGCTTCATTAAAGTGTTTTTGGACGAGGCGATGAGAGGAAGTGTTGCTCTAATAGCCAAGCCGTCATAGGTATGCATTCAGATTCCTTCATTCAGTAAGATATGCAAATGTGCAAAATCCCTGTGCTGTTCTCAGTATAGACCGACATACTTTAATGAAATATAGTTGACACGTTACAACTATTTTTGTGGGCCATTAAACAATCCACATCATGAACACTCAGAAGTAAATTCGTGTAGCAATCGTTAATGTACCAATGTAGCGTCGAAAAAGCTAGCGGGAGAGTGGCAAGCGTAGCCACTTGTTTGAATGTATTTGAACTTCTAATCATAAACAAGCAACAAAAGCGCCGAAGTATGTTATTGCAGATTCGTTATTATATCAGTGTAACTCCAAACACTCCCTTGAAATGTTTTGTAATCCTAGTTCAAAGGACAAATCAACTTTTTTTTTGCAGACTAACTGTTAACGAGTTGAGAGGAAAGTTCGAAAAGAGTTGTAAAAAAGTGGAGATTTCTTACCGCTCCCAAGCCCCAACAGCCTGTAAATATCCCATGTGAACCGCATGACACCGACCATTCAGCATTATCGACTCAAATACCCGTTAACAAAACCACACACATTGTTACAAAGTAAAAAACGCTTATAACATGGGGACCTTAGCTGTCTCAGATCTGCGGGAATTTGGGAGGTTTGGTCAGGGCTTCCTGGGCGTCATGAGTCGGCATATTTGGTTCGTTGGAGGTACCACCCAATGCCCACGTCTTAAAGAGGCAGTTCACGACTAAATCCCAAATTTATATTCGTTTTCACATATAAATAGAATCTAGAAGTGTACGTATGTTCCCTTCAATCTGTGCTGTAATGTTTTGCGTTAACTCTACTGACATTACAACAAATAGGCCTACATTCCATTCCATGAGCCACATCAGTTAGCATAATTTGAATGAACATTCTACATGACAATTCAGCATCAATTGATATAACATCCCAAATTTCCATGGAAATGATTTCGCTTTCAATAGATACTATAGAATGTTATTTTTTTAAATAAAAGTGTGGTGGCCACTATTTAGTGTACGATACTCTCAACCCCTGATAGTTACAACCTAATTTACATGGACCAGTGGGATTCCCAAACCTCACCTAAAGTTTTGACAGTAGCCTTTCAGTTTAAGATGTTTTCATTTGGACCAAAATATTATATTGACATCTTCACAGAAAAACCGACAGACAGACTGTCATTTCAGCTGCATTTTTACAATTTAGACATTTGGTTCAAAGTTCATAAAATATATTTTTTACAACATTTGTAAACAATAGAGGTGGAGTTTTATTCACATTACAAAGGATTGTTCAAAGTATATTCATTCACAAAACATATTTTATTTATTTAACTAGGCAAGTCAGTTAAGAACAAACTATTATTTACAATGACAGCCTACACCAGCCAAACCCAGACAACACTGGGCCAATAGTGCGCTGCCATATGGGAATCCCAATCACAGCCGGTTGTGATACAGCCTGGATTTGAACCAGGGTGTCTGTAGTGACACCTCTAGCACTGAAATGCAGTGCTTTAGACCACATGTTTAAATGTCAATGTTTAACATTTGCAGCAGATGAATCGTGTGTGTGTGTTACAGCTGGGACGATAAATTAAAAATGATCGACACCGACCATACTGATCACTTATCACAGACATTTTTCTGATATCGTTCATTACGATAAGTAGCCTGTGCTAGCGAAATGTGAAATTTGAAATTAAAAAGTTAGCTAATATGGGTGATTGTTACTGGGGACAATTGATGGCTACAACCATCAAACTAGTAGTAGTAGTTTAAAGGATGAGAAAAAACAAAACTGTGGTGCACATTAATGTTATAAACGTATCATTCTATTTATCATTATCACATCAATTCAGACAAAATATTGCGATATGAATTTCTGTCCATACCACACAGCTTTAGCATGTGTGTGTGTGTGTGTGTGTGTGTGTGTGTGTGTGTGTGTGTGTGTGTGCGTGCATATGCGTGTGTCACTCAGAGAGTGCAGTCTTTTCTACCATTATAATTAGGCAGAGAGCATCTGAGTTTGAGCTTTTGTTCAGTCATTTTTGTTCTATTCCAGAATTCAACTCCTTATAGTGTTCTATTTCAGATTTCAACTCCTTATAGTGTTCTATTCCAGAATTCAACTCCTTATAATGTTCTATTCCAGATTTCGACTCCTTATAGTGTTCTATTCCAGAATTCAACCCCATCGTCACACCCTGATCTGTTTCACCTGTCTTTGTGCTTGTCTCCACCCCCATTCAGGTGTCGCCCAGCTTCCCCATTATCCCCAGTGTATTTATACCTGTGTTCTCTGTTTGTTGCCAGATTGTTTTGTTCGTCAAGCCTACCAGCGGTTTTCCCCTTGCTCCTGTCTGTTTCTAGTTCCTGTTTTCTAGTTTTCCCAGTTTTGACCATTCTGCCTGCCCTGAGCCTGCCTGCTATGCTGTACCTTGTCACATCACACTAGATTATTGACCTCTGCCTGCCCCTGACCTGTTGTTTTGCCTGCACCAGTTTCTAGTAATAAACTTTTGTTACTTCAACACTGTCTGCATCTGGGTCTTTCCTAAAATGTCATACCCTTATAGTGTTCTATTCTACAAATCTAGTTTGCTAAGAATTGAATTAGCAGCCCTTTTGAATGTCATCAGTCGGAATGAGTTGAATGTTCAATAAAATGCATGTCATGGTGTCATGTCGTACCATGCAAATGGATGGAGATCTATGTGGATGTGAGATCATTCCTCTAGAAAGAGACATCAGTGAGAGTGTTTGTTTTAGCTCAGCATGGTTACCGGGTGGGCATATTTTGTACATCATTAGTCATTATTCTTATCCTAAAGCGCAAACTCCGCCCAAACGGTGAAGCGAGCTATAAAGCACCTACAGCTGGGAATTTAGTGTTGAGGCATTGGCATGGACCACCTCCCTATTTCTCCATCACTCCCTCCAATCAGAGTGGGTTGGTAAGGTTTCAGCCACGTTTCAGGTCAGTTATGGCAGTCAGAGCAGCATTCCACCCCAGAGAACCCATCACTCCACCACCTGAGGAGGAAATCACACACGCCTTTCCAAACGCCTGAAGGTACCACGTTCATCTGTACAAACAACAGTACGCAAGTATAAACACCATGGGACCACGCAGCCGTCATACCACTCAGGAAGGAGACACGTTCTGTCTCCTAGAGATGAATGTACTTTGGTGCGAAAAGTGCAAATAAATCCCAGAACAAAAGCAAAGAAGCTTGTGAAGATGCTGGAGGAAACAGGTACAAAAGTATCTATATCCCCAGTAAAACATGTCCTATATCGACATAACCTATAAGCATATACTCTAGATCTACATACTGTGCATTCATTCACCTACTTGAGAATGGAACACACACATCTAAGAACACACACTCACTCAAGCCTTTTCTCCTGTCACAGAGTACACAGAACTGTGTCCATTCTAGTAATTCTATATATGTGTGTTGCATATGAGAACAGCTGCACTAACAGCAATTACATCTCCCCATTAATCCAATCTCTTATCTGAAAGGTGCCGTATATTGGAATCGCTCCACCATTTCCTGGTTGCTAAATTTCTAATAGTTTGCCTAATTTCTATTTATGTGACAAAGCAAGCAATCTTTGTACCATCTAAAACGCTGTGAAATATATTTTCAATAACCAAAAATATTATATTTTCAGCTGTTTGTGTACAAAACCGAAAGTAAAAGACACAAAAACAAAAACAAAACTTAAGTACGGGAAGCATAGAAATAGCACACATAGAACATATCTACCACTCCTGAGGCTTTCTTTCAATGAGAATGACAGATCTATAACTTACATTTCTATGTGAATGTAGATGGGTTGCCCAAAAAGGTACATATTGTAGCTTTAAAGAATTGTCTCTTACAATGTCCAAAGCTCCAAAAGTGATATTACTGTACACGTCCAACAATATGGTGCCAAGTGTAGAACACACACACATTCTCACACACACACGCACACACACACACACACTAGGATGACTTGGAGCTGGCACCGGATAAAACGCCAATAAACCATTTACGACCAATTACAAACCTGGATGGTAGCCGCTGCCACACAGGTAAAGTCCTTTGGTAGACGGTAGTCTGAAAGGGAGGGCAAAGGTCGAGCGAGGTAGAGCTGATCCAATGACATCGCTCCGTGGAAGATATTCTGTAAAGGATAAAATAACATACTACATAAACCCAAGTCCAATTTCACCCTTCTCCCTATAGTGCCCTCTTGTTCAAACCCCCTCAATGATCAAAGCATTCTATTGGCGTGAGCATGTGCTAGGGAGAGTTCCCACCATATTTCTTACACCACTCCATCCTTTTGAAACTTTTAGCCATGCAAGTAGAATAGGGAGTTTCTGATTGTGTGGATAGGCTCTATGCCTAGATACATGGTGAGTATACGAGTGCACACTTCAGGAGGAAGGATAAAATATATAAATTTAGGGAACGGAGGAAACAATAAGGGTTTAGAGCATAACTTTGCTAACCACACTCATTTAGGCATGACTAAGAATACAGGGGCTTTGTTTCACTCATCCCCGTCTCTGAGGGATTCCCCTGACGGGGAACTGAGAGAGTGAAAAGAACAGAACTGAGTGAAAAAAGCAGAAATGGAATTGAGTCTCTGAATGAGTAGAGGAGATTGAAAAAGGGAACGTTAGTTCTGTTGATAACATCTTGATTTATACAGTCAAGATAGTACTGTAAGTCCAAGTCTATTACTAACTGCACATAAGTCCTTAACTCTTAGCATGGAAATCCCGTTAACTTCTTGGTGACAGGGGGGCAGTATTGAGTAGCTTGGTGCCCAGAGTAAACTGCCTGCTACTCTGTCCCAGATGCTAATATATGCATATTATTAGTAGTGTTGGATAGAAAACACTCTGAAGTTTCTAAAACTGTTTGAATTATGTCTTTTAGTATAACATAACTCATATGGCATGTTGAAAACCTGAGACCAATCCAACCAGGAAGTGGGAAATCTGAGGTTTGTAGTTTCATTTACAGTGGGGCAAAAAAGTATTTAGTCAGCCACCAATTGTGCAAGTTCTCCCACTTAAAAAGATGAGAGAGGCCTGTAATTATCATCATAGGTACACTTCAACTATGACAGACAAAATGAGAAAAATAATCCAGAAAATCACATTGTAGGATTTTTAATGAATTTATTTGCAAATTATGGTGGAAAATAAGTATTTGGTCAATAACAAAAGTTTATCTCAATACTCTGTTAATATACCCTTTGTTGGCAATGACAGAGGTCAAACGTTTTCTGTAAGTCTTCACAAGGCTTTCACACACTGTTGCTGGTATTTTGTCCCATTCCTCCTTGAACATCTCCTCTAGAGCAGTAGATTTATAATGCTATTTGTGACTTTTGTTGACTCCACAATTTGGCGAGTAACTGTATGGCTTGCTTTTGTGGCTGAACGCTGTTCTCAGATGATTGAATATTGTACTTTTGCAGATTTCTGTTGTTTTGAATTTGGCGCCCTACAATTTCACTGGCTGTTGGCGAGGTGGGACGCTAGCGTCCCGAACGATCCCAGAGAGGTTAATGGGATCAAATTTGACAACATCTGGTGAAATCGGAGCGCACCAAATTCAAAATACAAAATCGTAATATTAAACATTCATGAAAATACATAGTTTAAAAGATTAACTTGTTGTTAATCCAGCCGCTTTGTCAGATTTCAAAGAGGCTTTTACGGCGAAAGCATACCATGCGATTATCTGAGGACAGTCCCCCGCATACAAAAGCATTACAAACATTTTCCAAACAAGCAGAGGTGTCAGAAAAGTCAGAAAGAGCGATAAAGTGAATCACTTACCTTTTAAGCCATCCCAAGGGTCCCAGCTACACATCAAATGGTCCTTTTGTTCAATCAAGTCCTTTTATATCCCCAAAAAGTGTGTTTAGTTGGGGAGCTTGATTCAGTAATCTACCTGTTCCACTAGTTGGGGAGCTTGATTCAGTAATCTACCTGTTTCCCTCGTTCAAAATGCATACAAATGAATCCCAAAAGTTACCAATAAACTTCGTTCAACAAGTCAAACAACATTTCTTTAACAATCCTCAGGTACCCTAATATGTAAATAAACAATTCAATTTAAGACGGAGAATAGTATGTTCATTACCGGAGATAAATAATGAAGTGTGCGCCCTCATCCACGCCCTCATCCACGCGCGACACAATACTACAGTCAAAATGGGAGACACCTGGAAAAACTACAAATTCTAGCTCATTTTTCATAAAACAAGCTTGAAACTCTTTATAAAGACTGTTGAAATCTACTGGTAGCCATAGGAACTGCAATATGGGAGGAATTACTTTGATTTTCTCATAAAAAAGGATTTGGATGGGCAGACACCTCAAAAAAAAAATTCTGGATGGATTCTCCTTGGGTTTTCGCATGCCTTGTCAGTTCTGTTATACTCACAGAAATGATTTTAACAGTTTTAGAAACTTCAGAGTCTATCAAATACTACCAAGTCATAGCTTCTGGGCCTGAGTAACAGGCAGTTTACTTTGGGCACGTCAGTCATCCGAAATACTGAATACTGCCACCGGCCCTCAAGAAGTTTTAATGCACTTTCAGAGTCCATTCATCGGCTTTGTGAAAGCAGCACTGTAAACCCATCAGTAGTTTAAGCATGCAAATACTGAAATACTACAATATTAACCTCCAACATATGATAAACACTTACACAAATACTGCAGACCCAAGTGCTTGAACTACTTTGAATATCAGATATGAACTTTGATTCTGAAGGACAGTATAATGGTAACTGTTGGCCTAAGCATTAACTGTTCAATGCCATTAGTTATATGCTTTGTTCTGTTCTCTCTCTCTCTCTATCTCTTTAAAGGAAAGCAGAAGGAGGAAGGGAGCCGCTGCTATACAAATCACTTTCTGGTCCAGAGCCAGTGGTTTAGCGGTATGCAAATCCATCGCAGTGGAACACTATCTACTCTATATTTCTGTACACACAGACATATTCACACACACACCCCTCCATTTAGGCCAGATATCCTCTCCAGGTCAGAAGGAGTCAGGATGTCTTGCCAACAATGGGTGATTTGAACCCAGGGGCGTACTGCTCAATCCAACTAAATGCTACAAAGATACACAGGCACACGCAGATATTTGATCACGTTCTGTGACAATGTATGTGTTGCTGTCTATTCACTTAAGTTATATAGCTTTAGTGACCACTGCTCTAAGAGTGTGTGTGTGTGTGTGTGTGTGTGTGTGTGTGTGTGTGTGTGTGTGTGTGTGTGTGTGTGTGTGTGTGTGTGTGTGTGTGTGTGTGTGTGTGTGTTGTAACCAGAGTCTGGGAAGGCCTCTCTGTCCTGGTCTGTCCACACTCTCCTTCCGTCCAAACATTATGGAGAAAACTGGGTGAACAGTGACACTAAGTGACAGCCAGGGGGAGTCAGAGTAGGGTCAAACACTGACGGAATGGTCATCTAACCTGGGTCTGTAGGGGAGAGAAGAGGGAGAATGTGTGTGTGTGTGTGTGTGTGTGTGTGTGTTCCTTTGTGCAAAGGAATGAAGCAAAAGTCTCCTCCTTCGTAAACGGAAACTCTCGAGCAAATCCCTCCCTTCCGTAGATTTCACTCATGTTTATAATGGCCAAAAAGCACATTTTTGTTTCATTCGTTTTGACAATACAGCCAATTTTGACATTGTGGCTGTGGAATCTAGTGGAAACGATTTATCATCTGCATACAGGCTTGAAAATTACTGCATCAGTTTAAGCTCCGCCTTCGCCCAATCCTGATCCCTCCAAATAATCCACGACGAAAACCAAATACCAAACCAGAGCTACTGGGTACCGCTGCTCCTAATCACATATTTCTGCATGAGCCTTTACAGATTCTCTCATCTGCCAGAGATATATATTGTTATTATATTAGGATTACAGTAAGAGGACACACACAGTATATTACACGTCTGAGCACAATATGTATATTATATAATATCATATTTTTAGTACTACTTTTGTCTTCCTGATTGAAATGTACACAGGCTATTGTGTTTTCTGATTCCTGAATTAAGTTTGGTCCATAAGATTTCTGCATTTGAGCTATGGAATTTTTAGCTTGTTCTCCAAGGTCATAGTCTCGCATTGCCAGACTCTGGAGTCTCACACTCACTCTGACTGGAGATAAAAGTTCCTTCACCTTCTTAAACAACTCTGGAGGCAAATAATCAAGTTGTATTGGATGAAATGTAATGTCACCATTGATGAGGTGTGTCATGCTATGTTACCTGTAAGATACTGCATTACCTGAGGGTTTTAAAAGTGACGTAGGGGGTAGGGATGGACAGCAGCACTCTGCTGTGGATCACTGTGCCATCCTTCAGACATTACCGTCTTTTCGATAAGTAGTCTCACCAACAGCACAAAAGGGGAAGCAGGTTTGATGTTGATGAATACACCTGTGTGCCAAATACACCAGATATTGTTGTTGTTTGGGGAGGCCAGGGGGAGGTGCTCATTTTGGAAGTGGGCTGCTCATTGGACGCCTACATGGAGCAGGCCTTTGCAGAGAACCTGCTTAAATATCAGCCCCTAGAGGCATGCTGGGACAGCCTGGGGTGGAGGTGCAAGCTGGTGGTTCTGATATTTGGCAGTCTCAGCCACGTTACACAGGCTTGCAGTGTGTGGCCTCCAGACTGCAGGACTGACAAAAACTAGGGCAAAGCAATTTGCTAGGTACTGCTCTGTTTCAGCTGTCATTGTTTGGAGAATGAGGTGCTTTCTGTACTCTTGAGTGCCATGCATACATGATGGACCTTTGAAATTTTGGTGGATACAAATAAAATATTTAAAATGTGTGTGTGTGTCTCACCCACTGCCTGTGCTGTTAGGGCTGGTCATAGTTCATATCACAGTATCTGTAGCCAGTGTGACTATAAGCGGCTCAGGATCTGAGAGTTAGGAAGACATACATGTAGTATAGATATTCAGCAAGGCACAGAAGATTCTGTAAAGCTTTTACAACATGGAGACAATTAGAATGACATAAGGAAGGGTTAGACAGCAACGTCAAAAATCTTATTCAATATTCTAGCTTTATAGCCAGCTCTGATTCAAACCATCGGATCAGGATCTGAGAAACATTGCAGAACACAGGGGTTTACACTGCAGAAATTCAGTCTGAATGGAGCCCAGATCTAACTGAGAGACGGAATCAAATATCCTGAAAATCACATTGTATGATTTTTAAGTAATTAATTTGCATTTTATTGCATGATATAAGTATTTGATCACCTACCAACCAGTAAGAATTCCGGCTCTCACAGACCTGTTAGTTTTTCTTTAAGAATCCCTCCTGTTCTCCACTCATTACCTGTATTAACTGCACCTGTTTGAACTCGTTACCTGTATAAAAGACACCTGTCCACACACTCAATCAAACAGACTTCAACCTCTCCACAATGGCCAAGACCAGAGAGCTGGGTAAGGACATCAGGGATAAAATTGTAGACCTGCACAAGGCTGGGATGGGCTACAGGACAATAGGCAAGCAGCTTGGTGAGAAGGCAACAACTGTTGACGCAATTATTAGACAATTGTCAAGTAATTATTTAATCAGTGTTCATAAATTCCAATTATATTTATCTTTTTTGTAAAGTTCTGGTCTTAAATAAAACAGACAGAATTCCCAGCTCACAATTTATCAGATCCCAATTTATTTGCGAGAGCTCTCAAGTTTTGACAATTACATTTCTTCTTATACCATCCTCAACTACGCACATACACACCAACAGGGATTTTCTCATGAGTCTAACCACAGTTTATAACCCCTCAGCTGACAGTTCCAGGCTCCCCCAGACACTAACACTGGAGGAGCCCTCCCTGTCCTCTCCTATCTCCACATACATTCCTTTCTTCCTAGGTACATGTCATATAACCCCTTCCTAATGAACAAACAATATTTAATACTACAAGAAATACAGGGTAGAATTATTGCCAGTTATAGTGCAGTATACCTCATCTAGTCATTATTGATTAAAAAATCCCATAACAATCCACCCTTTGACTAAATATTATACTCACTAGCACACATCTATTCTTATTAGATAACACTCCACACTTTGACTAAATAGTAAGGATTACACATCTATTGTTCTCCAAAATCAACCCAGCAAATATCAATATATGTATTTACATTGACTGCTCTGGGCCTACAGTGTACATCAGAATCATAACTCTTCTTATCAGGATTTTCGTTACAATCTTCATCAAAGAAACAGTCTACACATTGAAACAAGTAACCATCTAAATTTCCTAAATATCAAATATGGTCTCCTCGTGAGTGAAAGACACGGATTCATCTACTAGGTCCAGAGCCATGTATTCATCATTCCACTGGTCAGAGTTTAGGATTGGTCCGTATATCACCATCTGTTGTCATCGAATACTCCAGAGTCCTAGAAATTACTACCTTTCTCACAACATCCACACAAAACTAACACATTCACACAGGTGAAGGTTGCCCAAAACACAGTGATCATGACATTTTTCCATTTTCCAAACATACTGTCAACCCAATTAGTCAGAGAAGTATCCACCCTTGAGTTCACTGCCAACTTGTGAGATAGGGTGGTTAATCCAGCCAAGGCCTTGGTCACTGATCCATCTGGAGCTGTGTCATCGGGCTTTAAATTACCCCCATACACCCCCCCCACCCCTTTCAGCCAGTAATATATCCAAGACTATTCTATTCAGCCAAGCCATTCATTACATCTCTGGTATAATTGATGAAGTGCTGTTGATTACAATAAATATAATTGATCCAGTCCACATTCTTATTGAGAGTGGACCACCAGAAACTACTTGACTCTAATCCTGCTAGGATCTGATTTCTTGCTTTGAACTCATCTGGCACCCCCCTGGAACACCAATTCTATCAATGTAAACTGACTGAGCACTCCTTCCTTCTCTTCTACCGGGCTCTGGGTAAGGGTAAAGAGCATGCCTACTACTGGTCCAATTGGTAGACAATTTTTGGCCATAACGTCAGTCCCCCACACAACCACCAGATGTCAGCCCTTGGTGTAACGGCGTTCTTCGTTTGTTGAAGGAGAGTCGGACCGAAATGCAGCGTGTTGGTTACTCATGACTTTAATGAATGAAATGCAGTACATGAAATAACTCAGAAATACAAAACAACAAACAGAACGTGAAACCTAAATACAGCCTATCTGGTGAACTACACAGAGACAGGAACAAACACCCACGAAATACCAAGCGAAACTCAGGCTGCCTAAATACGGTTCCCAATCAGAGACAACGAAAGCACCTGACTCTAATTGAGAATCGCCTCAGGCAGCCAAGCCTATACCACACCCCTAATCAGCCGCAATCCCAAATAATACAAACCCCAATACGAAACATAACATATAAACCCATGTCACACCCTGGCCTACCCAAACATATGACAAAAACACAAAATACAATGAACAAGGCGTGACAGAACCCCCCCCTAAGGTGCGGACTCCCGGACGCACCTCAAGAGCATAGGGAGGGTCCGGGTGGGCGTCTGTCCATGGTGGCGGTTCTGGCTCGGGACGTGGACCCCACTCCATTAATGTCCTTGTTCCTCCCCTTCGCGTCCTGGGATAATCCACCCTCTCCGCCGACCATGGCCTAATAGTCCTCACCCAGATCCCCACATAACTGAGGAGCCGCTCGTAACAGAGGGGCAGCTCGGGACAGAGGGGCAGCTCGGGACAGAGGGGCAGCTCGGGACCGAGGGGATGCCCGGGACCGAGGGGATGCCCGGGACCGAGGGGAAGCCCGGGACTGAGGGGAAGCCCAGGACTGAGAGGAATCCCAGTACTGAGAGGAAGCTCAGTACTGAGATGAAGCTCAGACAGGTAGTAGGCTCCGGTAAATCCTGGTTGTCTGGCAGATCTGGAAGAGACTGGTTGTCTGGCAGATCTGGAAGAGACTGGTTGTTTGGCAGATCTGGAAGAGACTGGTTGTCTGGCAGATCGGGAAGAGACTGGTTGTCTGGCAGATCTGGAAGAGACTGGTTATCTGGCAGATCTGGAAGAGACTGGTTGTCTGGCAGATCTGGAAGATCATGGCTGACTGGCACTTCTGGCGGATCCTGGCAGACTGGAGGCGCTGGGCAGACTGGCGACGCTGGGCAGACTGGCGACGCTGGGCAGACTGGTGACGCTGGGCAGACTGGGAGCACTGGCGGCGCTGGGCAGACTGGGAGCACTGGCGGCGCTGGGCAGACTGGGAGCACTGGCGGCGCTGGGCAGACGGGAGACTCCGGCAGCGCAGGAGAGGAGAAAGGCTCTGGCTGCGCAAAACTGGCGGGAGACGCTGACAGCGCAGGAGAGGAGACAGGCTCTGGTTGCGCTGAACAAGCGGGAGGCTCCGGCAGCGCAGGAGAGGAGACAGGCTCTGGCTGCGCTAAACAGGCGGGAGACTCCAACAGCGTAGGAGGGAAGGAAGGCTCTGGCTGTGTTGAACAAGCAGGAGGCTCCGGCAGCGCAGGAGAGGAGACAGGCTCTGGCTGCGCTGAACAGGCGGGAGACTCCAACAGCGTAGGAGGGAAGGAAGGCTCTGGCTGTGTTGAACAGGCGGGAGACTCCGACAGCGTAGAAGGGAAGGAAGGCTCTGGCTGTGTAGAACAGGCGAGGCGCACTGAAGGCCTGGTGCGTGGTGCTGGAACTGGTGGTATTGGATCGAGGACACGCACAGGAAGCCTGGTGCGGGGAGCTGCTACCGGAGGACTGGTGTGTGGAGGTGGCTCTGGATAGACCGGACCGTGCAGGCGCACTGGAGCTCTTGAGCACCGAGCCTGCCCAAGCTTACCTGGCTCGATGCCCACTCTAGCCCTGCCAATAGGAAGGGCTGGTATGTGCCGCACCTGGCTCTGCACCCGCACTGGAAACACCGTGCGCTCCATAGCATAACACGGTGCCTGCCCGGTCTCTCTAGCCCAACGGTGAGCACAGGGAGTATGCGCAGGTTTCCTACCTGGCATAACTATTCTCCCTTCTAGCCCCCCCCAATAATTTTTTCGAGCTGCTTTTCCGGCTTCCAACCGCGTCGCCGCGCTGCCTCCTCATACCTGCGCCTCTCCGCTTTAGCCGCTTCTATTTCTTCCTTGGGACGGCGATATTCTCCAGGTTGAGCCCAGGGTCCTTTACCGTCTAATTCCTCCTTCCATGTCCAAATCTCCAAGTGGTGCAGCCTCTCCCACTGCAACTGCTCTTCACGATTAACAGGGAGAGTAGGCTCAGGTCTGACTCCTGACTCAGCTACTCTCTCTCTGCGCTCTCCCCCGTTACTTTCGGTTTTCGCTCTGCGTCGCCGTGTTTTCCTTTTTGACTCCATTAGCCTGTAGCCCTCTTCGCACTGCTGAAGCGAATCCCAGGCGGGCTCCTGCACTCTCTCCGGGTCGGCCGCCCACCTGTCGATTTCCTCCCACGTCGTATACTCCATGCTTCTGCTGTCCATAACGTCGTCCTTTAGCTCCTGCCAGTTTACACGCTGCTCGGTCCGTGAGTGGTGGGTGTTTCTGTAACGGCGTTCTTCGTTTGTTGAAGGAGAGTCGGACCGAAATGCAGCGTGTTGGTTACTCATGACTTTAATGAATGAAATGCGGTACATGAAATAACTCAGAAATACAAAACAACAAACAGAACGTGAAACCTAAATACAGCCTATCTGGTGAACTACACAGAGACAGGAACAAACACCCACGAAATACCAAGCGAAACTCAGGCTGCCTAAATACGGTTCCCAATCAGAGACAACGAAAGCACCTGACTCTAATTGAGAATCGCCTCAGGCAGCCAAGCCTATACCACACCCCTAATCAGCCGCAATCCCAAATAATACAAACCCCAATACGAAACATAACATATAAACCCATGTCACACCCTGGCCTACCCAAACATATGACAAAAACACAAAATACAATGACCAAGGCGTGACAGAACCCCCCCCCCTAAGGTGCGGACTCCCGGACGCACCTCAAGAGCATAGGGAGGGTCCGGGTGGGCGTCTGTCCATGGTGGCGGTTCTGGCTCGGGACGTGGACCCCACTCCATTAATGTCCTTGTTCCTCCCCTTCGCGTCCTGGGATAATCCACCCTCTCCGCCGACCATGGCCTAATAGTCCTCACCCAGATCCCCACATAACTGAGGAGCCGCTCGTAACAGAGGGGCAGCTCGGGACAGAGGGGCAGCTCGGGACAGAGGGGCAGCTCGGGACTGAGGGGAAGCCAGGGACTGAGAGGAATCCCAGTACTGAGAGGAAGCTCAGTACTGAGATGAAGCTCAGACAGGTAGTAGGCTCCGGTAAATCCTGGTTGTCTGGCAGATCTGGAAGAGACTGGTTGTCTGGCAGATCTGGAAGAGACTGGTTGTTTGGCAGATCTGGAAGAGACTGGTTGTCTGGCAGATCTGGAAGAGACTGGTTGTCTGGCAGATCTGGAAGAGACTGGTTATCTGGCAGATCTGGAAGAGACTGGTTGTCTGGCAGATCTGGAAGATCATGGCTGACTGGCACTTCTGGCGGATCCTGGCAGACTGGAGGCGCTGGGCAGACTGGCGACGCTGGGCAGACTGGCGACGCTGGGCAGACTGGCGACGCTGGGCAGACTGGGAGCACTGGCGGCGCTGGGCAGACTGGGAGCACTGGCGGCGCTGGGCAGACGGGAGACTCCGGCAGCGCAGGAGAGGAGAAAGGCTCTGGCTGCGCAAAACTGGCGGGAGACGCCGACAGCGCAGGAGAGGAGACAGGCTCTGGCTGCGCTGAACAAGCGGGAGGCTCCGGCAGCGCAGGAGAGGAGACAGGCTCTGGCTGCGCTAAACAGGCGGGACACTCCAACAGCGTAGGAGGGAAGGAAGGCTCTGGCTGTGTTGAACAAGCAGGAGGCTCCGGCAGCGCAGGAGAGGAGACAGGCTCTGGCTGCGCTGAACAGGCGGGAGACTCCAACAGCGTAGGAGGGAAGGAAGGCTCTGGCTGTGTTGAACAGGCGGGAGACTCCGACAGCGTAGAAGAGGAGACAGGCTCTGGCTGCGCTGAACAGGCGGGAGACTCCAACAGCGTAGGAGGGAAGGAAGGCTCTGGCTGTGTTGAACAGGCTGGAGACTCCGACAGCGTAGAAGGGAAGGAAGGCTCTGGCTGTGTTGAACAGGCGGGAGACTCCGACAGCGTAGAAGGGAAGGAATGCTCTGGCTGTGTAGAACAGGCGAGGCGCACTGAATGCCTGGTGCGTGGTGCTGGAACTGGTGGTATTGGATCGAGGACACACACAGGAAGCCTGGTGCGGGGAGCTGCTACCGGAGGACTGGTGTGTGGAGGTGGCTCTGGATAGACCGGACCGTGCAGGCGCACTGGAGCTCTTGAGCACCGAGCCTGCCCAAGCTTACCTGGCTCGATGCCCACTCTAGCCCTGCCAATAGGAAGGGCTGGTATGTGCCGCACCTGGCTCTGCACCCGCACTGGAAACACCGTGCGCTCCATAGCATAACACGGTGCCTGCCCGGTCTCTCTAGCCCAACGGTGAGCACAGGGAGTATGCGCAGGTTTCCTACCTGGCATAACTATTCTCCCTTCTAGCCACCCCCCAATAATTTTTTCGAGCTGCTTTTCCGGCTTCCAACCGCGTCGCCGTGCTGCCTCCTCATACCTGCGCCTCTCCGCTTTAGCCGCTTCTATTTCTTCCTTGGGACGGCGATATTCTCCAGGTTGAGCCCAGGGTCCTTTACCGTCTAATTCCTCCTCCCATGTCCAAATCTCCAAGTGGTGCAGCCTCTCCCACTGCAACTGCTCTTCACGATAAACAGGGAGAGTAGGCTCAGGTCTGACTCCTGACTCAGCTACTCTCTCTCTGCGCTCTCCCCCGTTACTTTCGGTTTCGCTCTGCGTCGCAGTGTTTTCCTTTTTGACTCCATTAGCCTGTAGCCCTCTTCGCACTGCTGAAGCGAATCCCAGGCGGGCTCCTGCACTCTCTCCGGGTCGGCCGCCCACCTGTCGATTTCCTCCCACGTCGTATACTCCATGCTTCTGCTGTCCATAACGTCGTCCTTTAGCTCCTGCCAGTTTACACGCTGCTCGGTCCGTGAGTGGTGGGTGTTTCTGTAACGGCGTTCTTCGTTTGTTGAAGGAGAGTCGGACCGAAATGCAGCGTGTTGGTTACTCATGACTTTAATGAATGAAATGCGGTACATGAAATAACTCAGAAATACAAAACAACAAACAGAACGTGAAACCTAAATACAGCCTATCTGGTGAACTACACAGAGACAGGAACAAACACCCACGAAATACCAAGCGAAACTCAGGCTGCCTAAATACGGTTCCCAATCAGAGACAACGAAAGCACCTGACTCTAATTGAGAATCGCCTCAGGCAGCCAAGCCTATACCACACCCCTAATCAGCCGCAATCCCAAATAATACAAACCCCAATACGAAACATAACATATAAACCCATGTCACACCCTGGCCTACCCAAACATATGACAAAAACACAAAATACAATGACCAAGGCGTGACACTTGGCCACTTAATCTTACTGAAATTCCCAGAGTTCAACCAGCCTGTCAGATCACTCATAGTCTCATCAGTAGTAACACTCTCAATCCTATTGCATGTACTCACTTCCCCTACTTCCCATTCGTGTGTTATGTAGTGAGCCATACAATAATAATATCCTCCTGTAACTGTGATAGGAGGAAAGTCTGGATGTAATTGGCACCTGGGGACACAGATATCATATATCAATGCAACTGTCATTGTTCAGCTCCCTGCCCTCTTGAACAGCTTTACCATACAGGCCATTCCCCTGGGTGTATCAATTCCATCAAATGGAAAGGGAATGGTTATGAACTGAGGTTTTGCTGAGGCGCAGGCCTAACATTCTTCTTTCGCTACTGATCTGGCTTTATACTGAATCCATTCTAACCATAGGTTAGAATCCCCATAACCAGTTTCCACCTCAATTACTTCCTTAAAATCTTTCATCTGAACTATCCACACCGGCCCTTGGCTCTGGACAACTCCACGGTCAGTATCTGCTTTGTCTGGGACTCTGCTTGTATTCTGGCTGACTATTAGAGCTATCATCCGCTCTAACTTCTTCTACCCGGAATGGCACTAGGTTATCAACTGAAACCCTTACTTTCACTACACTCCATCTTCTTCCATACTGAGTATGTAGATTTATGTAGCCCTCTCTCTCGGTGTGTGCTATAACCTGTTTCCATGAACTACACAGGGACTTGCATAGATGTCTTCCATAATGGCTGCTCTTAGTCCTAGACTGCCAAGGAGTCAGAGACCCCATTTGGTCTACATAGAACTCCACTGAGACATCCTTCCCAATCCCACTTTCACTTCCTGTTTATCCAGATCAAGTGATCTCTTATGCTTGGTTAATACAAAATCCTCATTGGCTAACTATGTGTCAAATTACCCTCTTTGGCCTTCTCGGGGTTCAAGGTGTATCAGGAATATGGCCCCCACGATCAGACAGCTCAGGATGGCCAGCACACCTGTAAAGCCCCACCCTTTCCCGGAAAACACATCAGCAGCCAGGGGCCAGACACACTTCCCACTTCTATGAACAAACAAAGGGATGAAATAACGGGATTAGGGAGTTTTCGTTAGAGAGATGACCCCCGGATCCTGTTGATTCCAGTTCTCCTCTCCAACACTGTGATTGTTCGACAGTGTCAATGTTTCCTACCCCTTTGCAGTGCGATATGAATCCATATCGTAGCACATATCGTAGCTCTTTCAGCTATTCTCACAGCAAAGGCTATCACCAGGAGTCCTTGGTATGGCCCCTCCCAATGCGGTTGCTTCCCGTCTATTCTCCTCAGGGACTGGATTGAGTGAATCACCTTCTCCTGTAATACACCTGTAGTGCATAAAATCTTGGACATACAGGTTTGGTTAACCTCTTGAAGCTAGGGGGCACTATTTTTATGTTTGGAAAAATAACGTTCCCAAAGTAAACGGCCTATTTCTCAGGACCAGATGCTCGAATATGCATATAATTGACAGATTAGGATAGAAAACACTCTAAAGTTCCCAAAACTGTAAAAATATTGTCTGTGAGTATAGAACTGATATTGCAGGCAAAAGCCTGAGAAAAATCCAATCAGGAAGTGACTCTTATTTTGAAACCCCTGTGTTCCTATGCATCCCTATTGCCCATTGAAAGGGATATCAACCAGAATCCTTTTTATATGGCTTCCCTAAGTTGTCAACAGCCTTTAGACATAGTTTCAAGCTTTTATTTTGAAGAGTGATTTGTGCGCAAAAGAGAGAGGTGGCCATTGTTACTCCCGGTCCTAGTGAAAAGCCAACTGTCCCGGTTGATATATTATTGAATAGATATAATCAATCACCTTGAGGATTGATTATAAAAAACGTTTGACATGTTTCTGTGTACATTATGGATATAATTTGGAATTTTTGTCTACGTTGTCGTGACCGCTCTTCCCGGTGGATTCCTGGGCATAACGCACCAAACTAACGGAGGTATTTTGATGTAAAAAATATCTTTATGGAACAAAAGGAACATTTGTTGTCTAACTGGGAGTCTCGTGAGTGAAAACATCCGAAGATCATCAAAGGTAAACGATTAATTTGATTGATTTTCTGATTTTCGTGACCAAGTTACCTGATGCTAGGTGTACTTATTGTTTTGCTATGCTATCGATAAACTTTCACAAACGCTTGTATTGCTTTCGCTGCAAAGCATAACTTAAAAATCTGAGACAACAGGGTGATTAACAAAAGGCTAAGCTCTGTTTCGCTATATTTCACTTGTGATTTCATGAATTGGAATATTTTCTAGTAATATTATTTGACTGTTGCGCTATGCTATTCAGCGTTGCTGATGACAATTATACCGGATCCGGGATGGGTGGTTCTAAGAGGTTGTTTAACAAACAGTTTCTCATTTGTTCTATATGTTTATATCTTTAACTTCTATGCCTACTTGTTAGCTATTTATTTATTTATTATTAGTTTCTTATCCAATAGGCCACATCCTATCCTAGACCACAACTTACCTGGCTCTGCCCAGGTATCAAAACCTTCACAGCCAATGTTTAAAAACAGAATCCTGAACCTCTTCCTCTTCCTCACTAGAGTTTATTCCCCCGCTCCCCATAATTTGTCCTACCTCAATTCCACTTTTTCCTCTGTGGTTCAAACTATAATTATGTCCAAGAGCTATAAACTCCATTGTAATTAATTTTCCTTTAAACCAGTATC
This sequence comes from Oncorhynchus nerka, assembly GCF_034236695.1. Lineage (NCBI taxonomy): Eukaryota > Metazoa > Chordata > Actinopteri > Salmoniformes > Salmonidae > Oncorhynchus > Oncorhynchus nerka. The sequence continues at coordinate 16,324,940 of NC_088405.1, forward strand.
TCAAATGACCACAAATTCATTATCCAAATGGCCCTCCCCTGAGGCTGATCAGACCACAAGAGAAAGCCATGATAAAGGTCAAAGGTTATACCACCCTTTATAATCATGTTCCATACCATATTAGACATATTAAAGAACCCTTTATCTAAACAAAAATTAACTTGTGTAATTAAAACTCAGAAAATAAAACTCCTAATATTCCATGTGAGTGTACCCCTTTAAGATTTCCTCAATGTTTCATGTAACTCATTCAGTCTTTCTCCAAATACTTTTTAGGAATACACTGCCATTAGACCCACACAACTGTGATAAACGTGCACTGTCCCTTTAAAATAAAACAAACTCAGCCAGCAATAAACTTTGCGGGCCTGTCATTGTTCCCCGTAATGAAAACAGATAACGTTTAGAATACATTAACCTCTTGTTCAAATTCACTGGTGTTACCTAAACAATCAAACCAAAAATCAATAACCCGGAACTATCACAAACATTTACGATTCAACTATTCAGACCTCCCTCTCTTATAACCAAATATAGCCCAGTGAATGCCACCAATCAGTGATGGCCACCTAGCAATTCTGTTGCTAGTTTTAGCATCTTTTCAGACTACCCTGACGATATTCAGCTTTTATCAACTTTGGAACTTTTATCAACTTCAGAAAGGTGACTCAGAGCTATAATGCATGCATTTTCCTTCTAATTGACACAAACAATTTTCTCTGTCACCCTCAGTCACAACATCATTGCCATGGCGGCAAAAGTGCATTGTGAGGGATGTCAGTAACAGGCGCTCAGCCCGTGCCCAATTCGCAGCGACTTTCAACGAATTGCAAATCATTGTTGGCTGTCTGCAGCAGCAGTAGTACGGGTTCGATAAACCAAACCCAATTTATCTCAAATAGAACCTTGAATAGAACTTACAACATCAATCAACATCTCTCAATCAAAATTGTACTGCCAGAAGTACATCAAAAGAGTGTACCTGAACAACGGTCAAATCAATTTGAGTAACATTATTGTGTATCCAACGTAATGACGCAGTTCTACGTTATTCCATACCAAATCAACCAGCCACTAGCAACTTAGCCTGAAAACTAGTAGCCAACACAGCACCTAACTCTCTTATTCCTGACTCTAGGCAAAAATATATCCCCTATTTGGATTAATTTTGCTATAATTCTATCGTCAAAGTAAATCAAACTTGCCCTACTCCAAAATTTAAACATACCATGTACTTCGCTAAATTTATAAGAACATTTCGATGGGCACAAATCTATCCTAATTGTCTCTTCATTATTATTTTGAATTCATTAGATTTAGGTAACTGTCTCTTCTTTGATTCAGCATTTTAATTACGACTCCATTCCCAATACATTATTCAAACAGATAATTTAGGCAACAGACACCGTCTTGCATCGAAATTCGTTTCGCTATTATTAAAAAAAAAAAAACATTTAGTCACTCAATTTAACCTAAACAATCTATTAAAAAGTTAAATTTATATCTTATACAAACACAAGCGATCATATCTTTCCAGGCAAAACATACAAATAGTTTAATTACAATCAAAAACTCTGATTTTAGTCAGAGCATTTACCGGGAACCGAACCCGGGCCTCTCGCGTTGCAGGCGAGAATTCTACCACTGAACGACCAAAGCTATTTGGATAACCAAGACTCTCCGCAAATAAACCCACTTTACATTTGTCTGTGTTTGTAACGCCGGCACTGTGACAACAAAAATAGCCCTAAATTAAAAACCCAAGCTTTTTCTCAGTGAGGATTCTCATTAATCTCGCTCTCTTCTATCAAAATTTAGGAATAGTTACTATTGTGACTCTTGATAAGTTATTAGGTCTCACACGTGAGCGAATTATCGTTTCTTATGACTCTTGACTTGTTATTAATGAACCTATCTCACACGCACCTCATTTTTCCCTTGCTGATATCCTTCTTTAAACTTACTCTCACCCTTTCTCTACTCAGTAATGTCGGTGGTTGTCTCCTACTCGGTCATCGCAATTAAACCATTTTCTATCGTCTGATCCTGTCCATTTTAAAAAAATGTTTCTCTTAATTCTCTTCCTCGCTTCGGTTAACCACATACGAGCGGCGTCGAGGCCTTCTATCCGTTGCTTCTCTACCTTGTCCCCACAAACCCTATTTATTTGTTTTTCATTGATCACAGTTTTTCTACATTTAACAGTCAGTCAAATTCGTACTTACTCCTCCATGTCGGGCCAAAATAGGTGTTCCTCTTATCTCTTCCCTGCATTACTCATCTCCCGTTAATTCCGGGACCTCCTTTGAGGATTTACTGCCCATTGCTAGTTAACACTTCAACTATGACAGACAAAATGAGAAAAACAAATCCAGAAAATCACATTGTAGGATTTTTTATGAATTTATTTTCAAATTCATAGTTGAAGTGTACTTATGATGAAAATTACAGGCCTCTCTCATCTTTTTAAGTGGGAGAACTTGCACAATTGGTGGCTGACTAAATACCTTTTTTGCCCCACTGTATATATACACTACCATTGAAACGTTTGAGGTCACTTATAAATGTCCTTGTTTTTGAAATAAAAAACAGAAAACATAGAATGCCCACCCAAATCACACGCTGTCCTAACCAAATTGCGAAATAAAAAGGCTCTCTAAGTTCAGGGCGTGACATGACCCCCCCCCAAAGATGCGGACTCCGGCCGCAAAACCTAACTCTATAGGGGAGAGTCCGGGTGGGCATCTATCCTCGGTGGCGGCCCCATAGCCCCCGCTCCGCACGCTGATCCCTCCGCTTCCGTGGAACCGGACCGTGGAGACTCTGGACTGTGGATCGTTGCCGGAGACTCCGGACTGGGGACCGTCGCTGGAGGCTCCGGACTGGGGACCGTCGCTGGAGGCTCCGGACCGTCGCTGAAGGCTCCGGACTGGGGACCGTCGCTGGTGGCTCCGGACCGTCGCTGAAGGCTCCGGACTGGGGACCGTCGCTGGAGGCTCCGGACTGGGGACCGTCGCTGGAGGCTCCGGACTGGGGACCGTCGCTGGAGGCTCCGGACTGGGGACCGTCGCTGGAGGCTCCGGACTGGGGACCGTTGCTGGAGGCTCCGGACCGTCGCTGGAGGCTCCGGACCAGTACTCATTGTGTTTGACAATCCCCTGCATCTTTTCCCAGAGTCTGAACTGTAGGTTTCCCAGGTGATTGGCTTCGTTTATCAGGGCTCCTGAGACCAGCTGTGGATCTGGTAGTGTGTTCTGGGCTCTGGAAGAACATCCAGGAGTCAGTGCTGCTGTTGGGTTGGGCTCAGAACAGAAACGAGAGAGACAAAAGGCAGATATTTGACATTTTCTTCATGGCCTTGAAGTTCTGAAGAGGAACAGAATAGTAGATTAGTCATCAAATCAAATCAAATGTATTTATATAGCCCTTCTTACATCAGCTGAAATATCAAAGTGCTGTACAGAAACCCAGCCTAAAACCCCAAACAGCAAGCAATGCAGGTGTAGAAGCACTACAATGCAGGTGTAGAAGCACTACAATGCAGGTGTAGAAGCACTACAATGCAGGTGTAGAAGCACTACAATGCAGGTGTAGAAGCACTACAATGCAGGTGTAGAAGCACTACAATGCAGGTGTAGAAGCACTACAATGCAGGTGTAGAAGCACTACAATGCAGGTGTAGAAGCACTACAATGCAGGTGTAGTCATCATACCATCAATTATATAATAGTCTGTATTTTAATGATTTTAGAATCTACCTGTACATTGGAGAGTGTGAGAAGTTCTTACCTGGAGGAACAAGTCCTCTTCTATGGCTCTGATTGTGTCTGAAAGGGATGATATCTCTCTGCTCATCTCTCCATCATCAACTGATTCTTCTGCTCCTCTTTCTCCTTCAGTGGTGCTATCTTGGCCTCCTCTTCCTCCTTCAGTGCAGCTATCTTGGCCTCCTCTTCCTCTCGTATAAACTGGTGAAGCTTCTCAAACTCCTCGTTAATCTGCTTGTCTGTGTGCTGGGCTTGGCTCTGGAGGCATTGGGAGGAAGAGGTCTAATATCTCCTAGTATTCATACGGGGTTATTATTGTACCAGAAAACTGTTAGTGAATATGCATGCAGATCCTGACACGTGACACCACATCTTTCCTAAAGTAACAGGATCTAATACCGAACAGAACAAGAACATATGTAATTGAACAATGAACCCTGAACAATGTATGCAGTACTGACCTTAATGTGCTCTGCCGTTTTTATTAAAGAGCTTCACCTTCTCCTGTAAGATCTCCAAAGATCTCTGGAGTTCCTCCTGGAATGAAACAGAACTTCATTGAGGACACCATATCTAGACTTGAGAGAACATCTGAACACCACAAGTCTATCACTGCAGCCTCATTTTCAGTCAATCAAAAGTTCAAATCTCATTGTTTATACCATTGCTCTATCATAGATTTCCAAATGGTTGTATTTCTCTTACCTTATGATCCTGTACAGCCTCATCTATGGGGACACAGTCATGAATGTTTATTTGATGCCTGACACACAAAGCAGACAGGCTGTTTATCCTCCAGACAGAAGAGCTAGAGTTTCTCACAACGTACACTGCAGAGCACCTTAGACCCTGCTGAAGCGCTGACTTCTCTCCTGTAATTACTATTTTTTTTGTAAATTTAACAAGGCAAGTCAGTTAAGAACAAATTCTTAGTTACAATGACGGCCTACACCGGCCAAACCTGGACGACACTGGGCCACCCAAGGGACTCCCAAACATGGCCGGTTGTGATACAGCCTGGAATCAAACCAGGGTGTCTGTAGTGATGCCTCTAGCACTGAGATGCAGAGCCTCAGACCGCTACGCCTCTCAGGAGCCCCAAAAGGCCTCACACACAGGTTCATTAGAGCCAAGTTACATGGAGGTACAGACATCGGACATCTCCTACAAACTGGACTTCCTGGGATACTTTCTCAGAACAGCATTCCCGTACAGGCCTTACTGAAGCTGTGGCTACACGACAGTAGGGCAGGATTCTTGCCGCAGCATACAGGACAGGAGAGATCCTCCTCTGGTTAACACGATCTCTAAGCCATTTTCACTCCCTGTCCTTGATTAACTTTTAACAACTTTCTTTCTTAAATGGGCACTTCCCCCAAAAGTTAAGCCACACTTGGAGAACCTTTTTGTTTATAATTTTTGATGGTATATTAATATCTCTAACCAAAGATATCTCAAGATATTTCAATACCTCGAACCAAATCCCAGAGTTGTGTTGTTGATCCAACAGAGCTGAACTCTAGAAAACTGAATGTTACAGCATTGAGCTACACTTTACCCTCAACAGGCGATTCAGAAGTGCAGGTTTACAGAAAACTAGGAGTCTGGTTAGACAGGTAAGTTGTGTGTGTGTGTGTGTCTGTCTGTGTAGTTTTGCTGTGTGTGCAGACTAATAGCTCATTTACACAAAATTGTTATTTATGGACCCACCCATTGATTATTTCAATTAAGATGGAAGCACATTGTTCATAGAATCAATTAATCAATTCACACTTGGCATTTTAAGAATATAGATTTTTATTGACATAGCAGCAGCTTCAAGATAGCAAAATCTACATTTAAACAGACTGAACGGACGGAACAAACTGAACGGACTGAACAAAACTATGTGTTTCTATTTCTATGACATTTGTTTTGTGTGTTTCTCTTTTTCATGCACAGTCCCAGAGCTAATAAATGTTCATACATGTTGATAAAGGGTTAATAACACACTACAAACGGCTTATTACATGTTAACTACTGCAAGATCAGATGAATAGGTTAAGGCTTAAGTAAGACTGGGAATAAGTATTCTAGCAGATAACTCGACAATACACAGCTTTCTGGAACGACTGCCTCTGTTCTATAACTGGTCTGCTGAGGCCTATAACTGGTCTGCTGAGTCCTATAACTGGTCTGCTGAGGGCTATAACTGGTCTGCTGAGGCCTATAACTAGTCTGCTGATGCCTATAACTGGTCTGCTGAGGTCTATAACTGGTCTGCTGAGGCCTATAACTGGTCTGCTGAGGCCTATAACTGGTGGGCTGAGGCCTATAACTAGTCTGCTGAGGCCTATAACTGGTCTGCTGAGGCCTATAACTAGTCTGCTAAGTTCTATAACTGGTCTGCTGAGGCCTATAACTGGTCTGCTGAGGCCTATAACTGGTCTGCTGAGGCCTATAACTGGTCTGCTGAGGTCTATAACTGGTCTGCTGAGGCCTATAACTGGTCTGCTGAGGCCTATAACTGGTGGGCTGAGGCCTATAACTAGTCTGCTGAGGCCTATAACTGGTCTGATGAGGCCTATAACTGGTCTGATGAGGCCTATAACTGGTCTGATGAGGCCTATAACTGGTCTGCTGAGTCCTATAACTGGTCTGCTATGTTCTATAACTGGTCTGCTGAGGCCTATAACTGGTCTGCTGAGGGCTATAACTGGTCTGCTGAGGGCTATAACTGGTCTGTTGAGGCCTATAACTGGTCTGTTAAGGCCTGGTCTGTTAAGGCCTGGTCTGTTAAGGCCTATAACTGGTCTGTTAAGGCTGATAACTGGTCTGTTAAGGCCTGGTCTGTTAAGGCCTATAACTGGTCTGTTAAGGCCTGGTCTGTTAAGGCCTATAACTGGTCTGTTAAGGCCTGGTCTGATAACTGGTCTGTTAAGGCCTGGGATTTTATGTCCTGGTCTGTTAAGGCCTATAACTGGTATGTTAAGGCCTGGTCTGTTAAGGCCTGGTCTGTTAAGGCCTATAACTGGTATGTTAAGGCCTGGTCTGTTACGGCCTGGTCTGTTACGGCCTGGTCTGTTAAGGCCTATAACTGGTATGTTAAGGCCTGGTCTGTTACGGCCTATAACTCCATACATGTTCATTTCCCAGACAAATCTGTTCCCTTTATGAACACTTCATCAAAATCTATAAATTCAATAAATGTGCAAACTTCTCAATTATTAGTTATGATCATCTATATGACATGTTATTTTTTTGTATCACTTCTTTTCATGTGTGTGTTTGTACACGCATGTTAAGACATAATACTTTTATGAGCAGTTCCATTATTGTTGGGGATTAATTGAGGAGATGGTCACTCGTCCATCCAATTGAGGATATGGTCACTCGTCCATCCAATTGAGGATTATTGCCAAGATCTGTGGCCGGGCAGTTCATGACCCCTGCTGTGTCAGTAATATACTGAAGCAGGGCCTTGTATTTCTCAATGTGCTCCATCTTTCAAGTAAATAGACTACTGTGCTCCTACATTCAAGTACATGAAGTGCAATGACAGGACTTAGAGTGAAGTAAAGCTCTGGGTCCATATCCATAAAGAGTCCTAGAGTAGGAGTGTCACATCTAGCTAGCTTGACTTAAATGTAAATAACAGCTGATCTAGGATCAGGTCCCCCCTGTCCAGGTAATCATATTCATCATGATCTAAATTGATGGTAGATCAGCATTTTAAGATGCTTTATGAATACAGACCTGGGATTATAGGGACTATACTGACCGAATGGCCACACTACACCTTTCCTCTCAAAAATCACATTGGCCATTTTGCAAATGAGAGAATAGTAAACGTTCAGGTTTGTATGGGAGGGTATTTGTTGTCTCTGAATGAATTGTGTTTTCTATATTCTCAGCAGCACAAAGAGAAGCAGAGAGAGATGTGGTGGTGTGCTATTAATATATTGCTCTCAAAGACCATTCAAAGGCACAGGCTACAAAAAGCACAGTGGACCTATATAGATGAATCAGATGAAAAATCAGATAGATTAATCAGATATGAAATATATGAATCAGATTTGAAACCATTGATGTGGATCTCTCTAACAGTTACAGTACTGTGGGTTTAGGACATGGATGGACAACTATGGTAATCAGGGATGCAGTGCTGTTCTCTCTTCTCCCTGTGGCACTTAATCACTCATTGCAGAGAGAAGACACGCCTGGGCCCATGTTAAAAAAGTGTCTCAGGGAAGGAATGCTGATCTAGGATTAGGTCCCCCCCTGTCCACGTAATCCTATTAATTATGATCTACTGATCCTAGATCAGCACTCCGAGACTCTTTGTGAACATGGGCCCAGGTTTCCCAGGTAGCAGTCCAGTCACTGATTTGCAGGAAGAAAATAAACCAGAAAACACAGGGCCCTCCTGAGGATGGGAGTTTCCCTGGTTTAAGGTTATTTTTATCCTCTACACAGGTTCCTCTGTAGAGAAGTACAGTACATTATGACATCAGTTTTAAAGAGGATCTGTAGAGAAACATAATTTACTTTGTAAGGAATGCAGAGACATATAAAACGACTATGCAAGCAGCATTCAGCATCTTTGAGAAGCACTGTGCAACATTCACGTGATGCCAAAGTCCTTCCCCCTGTCTGTCTGTTTGTTTATCTATGCACTTTTGGTTTACAGTACGATTCAAAATGGACGTCAAGATAAACAGCTTAGTCATCATGTCCACTGTTATAAGCACCATACTCACTGTCACTCCTCTCCCTGTTCTTCCATTATAGTGTATAACTACGACTAGCTAGCAGCACACAGTGTCCTCCTTTAGGCACGATGGTATATACTATAGTACATAATGCAATAGATACACTGAAATTATGCACACTTCCTCCCTTACACACACAATCTTAAACAAACATGCCAGACGTTAATGTTCTGAGACACTCATCAGCTATACTGTAACAGCTAGAGGCACAGCAGATGCTCTCTATCTGTCTGTCTGCCTGCCTGCCTATCCTACCTTCTCTCCATGTTAGAAAGTGCAAAGTGAAGCAAGAAGGGGCGGGATAGTGACTCTGGTGGGGAGAAGAGGTTAGTGGCTAGGGTCTGATGACCCTCCATCTCCCTTAGTCTCTCTGGTGTTCTGTCCCCCGGCAGGGTTCTTCAAGATCCTCTCCACAAACGCTTTGCCTCGTCCTGCTACACGTGGCCCTGCACACACGCACGCATGCACACAAATACCCACAAACACACATCCATACAATTAACATACTTACATTCAAATACAGTCACACTCACAGGGTCTCATGGCAGTCCAAACAGACTACATACTCACTACTCACCAGTTGATTCCTTCAGAATGTCCTCCAGTCTCTCTCTCAGACATCCTCTCTCTGTGTCTCCCTCTCTGCTCTCCACTCTCTGGCGGATCAGCTCCTTTATCTGCAGCACTGCCCACAACAGGCCATCTGAAGGAATTACACCACCAGAGACATGAAGGATTGACTGAATGAGCTAAAATGGCTGCATACTGGCTAAATTCCCTTGGAAAGTCTCAGTATAAATGAAATCATAAAAATGTATATTTAAAGCACATAGGCTATGTTAAGTGTGAAAAAGGATTGTATGAAACAGATAATTATCTATAACAGTGTGTTAGGGCCAGTGGCGCTTGTTGCTGTTTAAGATTAGAGAGGTAGATTTTTTTTAAATAATCAAGGTGACAGACAGTGACACATTCAATAACACATTGCACACTCTTGCCTGCATCTAGCTGATCTGGGGTGGAATCATTAGTCCAAACAGAACGTTTTGCAACTAAAACAAGAGTTTGTATTGGACAAATTCAGGTAGGTCCTTCCCGTTCCGTTTGCTTCTGTTTAAGACAGAATCGGAAGAATGAATACACCCCTGATCATCCGCACACACAGTTCACTTTCATAGCAGACAAATACGGAATCATTGCTAATGCTCGCTGTATAATTCCTTTTTGCATTTACGCTCTCTCCTCTCACATTTTTCCTTCGCTTGTAGACTTCATTGCACAACACAACAGCTGTCTATGACCAAGCGTAAAAACCTCTCAAAGCCAAACCTTCATACCATAACACTAACCATTAAGCCTACATTGTTGTCACGGTGGCAATAAATTAATAAAACAGAAAGCTTAACCTTGACTTGAAGAGTTGCAGTGTTGGATAGCCTTAGTCTGATAGTTAACTTAAATAGCATTCCTCTCTGTTTGAATCAGGATGTTGCGTAGGCTAAATTAGCTGCATTAGATAAGTGAAAAGTAAACTAAGAAGAAGGAAAAAAGACAATGAAATATAGCTTTCACTCTCTCTCTGCTGCTACTACTTAATTTGTTAAAAATGGCTTAACTATTGTCTTTCACTCTCTTGGAATCAACTACTCACCACTGCACTGCAGTGTTAGCTAGCTGTAGCTTATGCTTTCAGTACTAGATTCATTCTTTGTTCCTTTGATTGGATGGACAACATGTCAGTTCATACTGCAAGAGCTCTGATAGGTTGGAGCACGTCCTCCGGAAGTTGTCATAATTACTGTGTAAGTCTATGGAAGGAGCTGAGAACCATGAGCCTCCTAGGTTTTATATTGAAGTCAATGTACCCAGAGGAGGATGGAAGATAGCTTTCCTCCAGCTACAGCATGGTGCTACCCTACAGAGTGCTGTTGAGGCTACTGTAGACTTACATCGTAACACAGTGTGTTTTAATCAGTTATTTGGTGACGTGAATATATTTAGTATAGTTTTATCTAAAAAGGACAGCTTTTTTAATGTTGAACCATTTTAACTTTTCAGAAATTAATTTAGTAGCATTGCCCTCCCCTTCCTACTCTGAGGAGCCTCCAGTGGTCAGGACCCTGTGGCTTCTGGTTGATTAGGTCACATTTTGAGAATAGCGTGGTCCCAAATCTGATTGCTCTGTATTACCAAATCCTAAGACCGCACATACAGATCAAGGACCAGCTAGATTGAGAAAGGATCCTGGCTAGAAACAAAATCTTGCTCTACTTGGTGGATCACCAACAGAACCCATAACAACAGTTTTAGGTGGGTCACTGATTATAAATCGGAAGAAATAACTCACCATACTCCTGGTTCAGACCCCACAGTTTGATTTTGTTGGCCTCATGCTGGGCTTTCTTCTTTAGCCGACACGCTCTGTGGAGAGAGAGGGCGAGAGATGGGAGTGTTGATAAACTCCCATATCTATTGGGTGAAATACTACAGTGTGCCATTACAGCAGCAAGATGTGTGACCTGTTGCCAAAAAGGGCAACCAGTGAAGAACAAACACCATTGTAAATACAACCTATTTATGTTTATTTATTTTAACTTTTGTACTTTAACTATTTACACATCATTACAACACTGTATATATACATAATATGACATTTGAAATGTATTTGTAACTTTTGTATGTTTTATTGTTTATTATCTATTTCATTTGCTTTGGCAATGTAAACATTTTTCCCATGCCAATAAAGGCCTTAAATTGAAATTGAATTGAGAGACAGAGAGAGAGTGAGAGTGAGAGACAGCGAGAGAGTGAGAGACAGCGAGAGAGTGAGAGTGAGAGACAGCGAGAGAGTGAGAGTGAGAGACAGACAGAGCGAGAGAGATGGAGAGAGACAGAGACAGAGAGTGAGAGACAGTTTACCAACCTATAGCCAGAGCTTATGCTGCGCTACACTCGACCTCACTAGCACTTAGCTAGACGCAGGTTGAATTTAACACAGCACAGTTCTGTTGAGTGGTACTTCCATCCGGGACACCCTGCTGTACAAATCAAATGTACTTCTGAAAGTGCAGTGTGGAAAAGCCACTAGCGAATTATGCCTCTACAGTTAGACAGGTAAGTCAGGTAAGTGGTGTGTATGTGTCCGTGTCCTAGTGTCTACGTGTACCTGGAGGCCAGTTTGTTCCTCTCCTTTCGTGTTGGGGTCCTGGCAGTAACAGGCAGGTCACTGACAGGAGTCAGGCCCTCCAGAGCAGAGCTGAGTGTATGGAGCTGCTCTCCCAAGCTCTGTAGCTTCCCAGGGCTGGGGGTCAGGTCACTGGCATCTGTACGACGGGCTTTTCTCTGGCCTCGCTTACCTGGGGAACACACAGGAGTTTGTGGTTGGTTTTACATAAGTAAGTCTGTAAGTCGCTCTGGATAAGAACATCTGCTAAATGACTAAATGTAATTATATGTTTCCAAGCACGCAGCACTCGAGACGCAACTGACAGTGCAGCTAATGCAGCTATACTTTAGACTCCACTAACAAAGTATTTGTGTTTGGCAATAGAAATGAGAGATGGCGAGGTTGAAGCAGCAAATTTTACTTCTGAATTTTAACACCCATGGTGTTAAAGGGATACTTGGGGATTTTGGCAATGAAGCCTTTTATCTACTTCCCCAGAGTCAGATGAAGTCGTGGATATCAGATTTATGCTAGTCGATACTCAGACTTCCAGTCAGTGCTCTAATTCTAGTTACGAACTACCTCTAATTTCTTTCATATCGGACACAGAGACATAAAAATGGTATCATCTGTGTTCATCTGACTCTGGGGAAGTAGATAAAGGGCCTCATTGCCAAAATCTTGATGTATCCCTTTCAAATGAACACTTTCCTTGTATGTATGTGACCCACCGAATGAGTATTGATACATTTATAAAAATTAAGAACATATAAAATGTACAAATGTTTGACATCTTCCTTTCCTTATTCTATTGTACATTAATGGGTCTTATGGCTTGGGGTTGAGGTCTCACCATTGGTGGAGGTCCCCTCTTTCAGGCACATGGTGGTGGGTAGGGTGCTAGGGCCACAGATTATATCCCCTTCATATTTATCTTCATCTCTTTCTTCATATCTCTCTTCGGCTCTCCGTCTATCTTTCTCTCCATCTCTCCATTTGGCTCTCAATCTCTCTTTCTCTCCATCTCTCCCCAGGTCTGCCTCACTGAAGAGGCTACATTCCCAGTAACGCCGGCGTTTCTTTTGTCTCTTATGGGACTGAAGCTCCTCCTCTTCCTTCCCTTTCTCTTCCTCCATGGCTTCTGTCCCCTTCTCCTCTTCCTCTTTCCCATCTTCCTCCTTCTCCTCCTCTTCCTCTTCAATATCGCTGTCTGTTCCTTGACTAGACTCAGTGTCTGGCTCACTCTGTAGAGAGTAGTTGTGCACCATCTCTTCCTGCCCCACCTGCTGCAGCCCTTCCCTAGCTTCACTCTCCCGCCCTCCAGCCTCTTGGCTCCAGGACTCCGGATATCTACCAGCCAGGAGGAGGTGTCCAGCCCCCAACCCTACACAGGGTGTGAGGTCTGTGGGGTTCCTCGGCTGCCTGTCATCTGGTCTTAGGGATAACCATGGTTTTTCTCTGCCTCCCTGCGGAGAGCAAAACAGAGTAGGTAGAAGTTTGCTCTAAACCATGGTCAGAGTTCCTAAGGACTGCCCATGGACCCACATCAGACTCGACTAATCAATAGTTTCCTCAGTTGTGTTAGTGCTTGGCTGGAACAAACAGCTGCACACCCTGTAGATCTCCAGAACCAGAAGTGACTTCCCAGGATCTAATGGTGAAGGTTAGTGATGATGTTAATCCTGATAATCTGTGGTTAAGAGTAACTCATACCTCAGGTGAGACGAAGGAGCACTCGCAGCTCGGTGGTGGCCCCTCTGGGCTGCCTTTGGCGTAGTGTGTGATGTCATCCAGGGCCGAGATGTCCCAGCGACGCTCGGAGGTGTGTGTGTCGTCAGTGATCACATCCTCCAAGAGATCACTGAGTAGCTCACATCCAGGCTGCTGGCCTCGACACAGGGACAGGGCTGGGGCCCCCAACATCACCACCACACCCTTAGGACACTACAACACAGAGACCAAACACATTCTCTGTCTATGATAACACTGAGTTACATACACACACACACACATCGTTTTTTTACTTCTGTGGTATTCAATTCCAGATCCAGAGGTCAATAGCATTGATGGTTTTCATTCTTCCATCCCCTCTAATCGGGGACTGAGTCAGACCACAGGAGGCTGGTGTCACCTTAATTGGGGAGTTGGGGCTTGTGGTAATTGCTGGAGCGGAATTAGTGGAATGGTATCAAGCACATCAAACACATGGTTTCCAGGTGTTTGATGCCATTCCAGCCATTATTATGGCCTGGCCTCCCCTCAGCAGCCTCCACTGATTCAGACATGGGACATACACAAGTGACAAATGTTTTCCACTGTACCTACGTTGTCTGACTCTGCACTGCCCCCTGTAGGAGAGATGGTGAATGGCTCTAAGGTCACAGATAACCCGTTGGTCCCATAGGCCTCACCAAAGACAGGCTCCATCCCACTGCTACCTGGCTGGAGAGAGAGAAGGGGAAGGGTTCAGAGTTGGATGGGGGAGATAGAAAGATAAAGGGGGAGGAAGACAGAGAGAGAAAGCGAGAGAAAGCCAGATATGACTCTGTTGTCATATTGTACAATAGCCAGCATTAAGTTTGTAAACTAGCAACTCATCATGATAAAGTATCTATATATTATGAAGTATAATGAAGAAAATATTGTAGTATAACAAGGCTGTGTACCTGAGGCATGGTGGTGCTTGGACCTGTTCAGAGGCAGTTGGATGGGTCAAAAGTTTAGTACGGTTAGCTTCGTCATCATCAGTACACCAACCGCCAGAGGTCAGAGTTCACATCATCTGATAACAGAGACAGACAGTTAGCCTTAATATTAACATTTTAAATCGAGCAGCTGATTTAGCTCAGGTTTCAGAGATTAGTTACAGTGGCTTGCGAAAGTATTCACCCCCTTGTCATTTTTCCTATTTTGTTGCCTTACAACCTGGAATTAAAATAGATTTTTGGGGGACTTGTATCATTTGATACACAACATACCTACCACTTTGAAGATGCAAAATTTTTTTTGTGTGTAAAACAAACAAGACAAAAAAAAAACGGACAACTTGAGCATGCATAACTATTCACCCCGCCAAAGTCAATACTTTGTATAGCCACCTTTTGCAGCAATTACAGCTGCAAGTCTCATGGGGTATGTCTCTATAAGCTTGACACATCTGGCCACTGGGATTTTTGCCCATTCTTCAAGGCAAAACTGCTACAGCTCCTTCAAGTTGGATGGGTTCCGCTGGTGTCCCGCAATTCTTAAGTCATACCACAGATTCTCAATTGAATTGAGGTCCGGGATTTGACTAGGCCAATCCAAGACATTTACATTTTTCCCCTTAAACCACTCAAGTGTTGCTTTAGCAGTATGCTCAGGGTCATTGTCCTGCTGGAAGGTGAACCTCCGTCCCAGTCTCAAAGCTCTGGAAGACTGAAACAGGTTTCCCTCAAGAATTTCCCTGTATTTAGCGCCATCTGTCATTCCTTCAATTCTGTCCAGTTTTCCAGTTCCTGCCAATGAAAAACATCCTCACAGCATGTTGCTGGCACCACCATGCTTCACTGGGATGGTGTTCTCGGGGTGATGAGGTGTTAGCTCAATGTTAGTGTCATCTAACCAGAGTACCTTCTTCCATATGTTTGGGGAGTCTCCCACATGCCTTTTGGCGAACACCAAACGTGTTTGCTTATTTTTTTCTTTAAGCAATGGCTTTTTTCTGGCCACTCTTCCGTAAAGCCCAGCTCTGTGGAGTGTACGGCTTAAAGTGGTCCGATGGACAGATAGTCCAATCTCTGCTATGGAGCTTTGCAGCTCCTTCAGGGTTATCTTTGGTCTCTTTGTTGCCTCTCTGATTAATGCCCTCCTTGCCTGGTCCATGAGTTTTGGTGGGTGGCCCTCTCTTGCCAGGTTTGTTGTGGTGCCATATTCTTTCCATTTTATTATAATGGATTTAATGGTGCTCTGTGGGATTTTCAAAGTTTCTGATATTTTTTTATAACACAACCCTGATCTGTACTTCTCCACAACTTTGTCCCTGACCTATTTGGAGAGCTCCTTGGCCTTCATAGTGCCGCTTACTTGGTGGTGCCCCTTGCTTAGTGGTGTTGCAGACTCTGGGGCCTTTCAGAACAGGTGTATATATATACTGAGATCATGTGACACTTAGATTGCACACAGGTGGACTTTATTTAACTAATTATGTGACTTCTGAAGGTAATTGGTTGCACCAGATCTTATTTAGGGGCTTCATAGCAAAGGGGGTGAAGACATGCACAAACCACTTTTCCTTTTTTAAATTTTTTAATAATTTTTTTAAAACAAGTTATTTTTTAATTTCACCTCACCAATTTGGAGTAATTTGTGTATGTTCATTACATGACTTCCAAATAAAAATCAATTTAAATTACAGGTTGTAATGCATCAAAATAGGAAAAATGCCAAGGGGGATTAATACTTTTGCAAGGCACTGTACAGGTCTCCCATGACAGATTGAGTAGCTTGTCAGGCTTTTAAGACTTGGGTTCGGGCTCTGAGATTACTTAGTACTGATTCATCCAGGGCAATTCCTTGCCTGCCCTAGGCAAGACTCCTGCCCCCCCCCCCCCCCAAAAAAAAAAACTCCCAGCGAGCAAAATGACGTTGAAATGACATGTAAAATTTGTATTTTTCAGACGTTGAAGCTAGGTTCTATTTAGGTTCTTATTGAAAGGTGAAAATATTTATTTTCCATATGTTTAAAATTCAAATTTTCCAGGAACGTTGAAAAGGCGTCTTTTCTGAAAATGGAAAAATATCTATTTTTCTGGATGTTTAAATCAGGTTCATCATCAAATCTGAAACAATCATAGACATCTATGATTTTGTTACGTTACAGCCTTATTCTAAAATGGATAAAATATTTTTTCCCCTCATCAATCTACGCGCAATACCCCACAATGACAAACCAAAAACAGTTTTTTTAAAAACATTTTTGCAAATGTATTAAAAATAAATAACAGAAATACCTTAAGTATTCAGACCCTTTGCTATGAGACTCGAAATTGGGCTCAGGTGCATCCTGTTTGCATTGATAATCCTTGAGATGTTTCCACAACTTGATTGGAGTCCACCTGTGGTAAATTCAATTGATTGGACAGGAGTTGGAAAGGCACACACCTGTCTATATACGGTCCAACAGTTGAAGTAATTGTCTGTAGAGCGCAGAGACAGGATTATGTCGAGGCACAGATCTGGGGAAGGGTACCAACACATTTCTGCAGCACTGAAGGCCCCCAAGAACACAGTGGCCTCAAACATTCTTAAATGGAAGATGTTTGGAACCACCAATATTCTTCCTAGAGCTGGCCTTCTGAGCAATCTGGGGAGAAGGACCTTGTTAAGGGATGTGACAAAGAACCCGATGGTCACTCTGACAGAGCTCCAGAGTTCCTCTGTGGAGATGGGAGAACCTTCCAGAAGGACAACCATCTCTGCAGCACTCCACCAATCAGGCCTTTATGGTAGAGTTGCCAGACGGAAGCCACTCCTAAGTGAAAGGCACATGACAGCCCGCTTGGAGTTTGCCAAAAGGCACCTAAAGGACTCTCAAACCTTGATTAACAAGATTCTCAGGTCTGATGAGACCAACATTGAACTCTTTGGCCTGAATGCCAAGCGTCACATCTGGAGGAAACCTGGCACCATCCTTATGGTGAAGCATGGTGCTAGAGGCGTCACTACAGACCCTGGTTCAATTCCAGGCTATATCACAACCGGCTGTGATTGGGAGTCCCATAGGACAGCGCACAATTGGCCCAGCAACGACCGGGTTAGGGTTGGCCGGGGTAGGCAGTCATTGTAAATAAGAATATGTTCTTAACTGGACTTGCTTAGTTAAATAAAGGTTAAATAAATCAAAATTAAAATAAATGATGGTGAGAGGATCATGCTGTGGGATGTTTTTCAGCGGCAGGGACCGGGAGACTAGTCAGGATCGAGATAAAGAGGAACAGAGCAAAGTACAGAGAGGTCCTTGATGAAAACCTGCTCCAGAGTGCTCAGGACCTCGGACTGGGGATGAAGGTTCACCTTCCAACAGGACAATGACTCTAAGCACACAGCCAAGACAACGCAGGTGTGGCTTCGGGACAAGTCTGAATGTCCTTTAGTGGCCCAGTCAGAGCCTGGATTTGAACCCGATCGAACATCTCTGGAGAGACCTGAAAATAGATGTGCAGCAACACTCCCCATCCAACCTGACAGAACTTGAAAATCTACAGAGAGGAACGGGACAAACTCCCCAAATACAGGTGTGCCAAGCTTGTAGCGTCATCCCCAAGAAGACTTGAGGCTGTAATCACTGCCAAAAGTATTTCAACAAAGTACTGAGTAAAGGGTCTGAATACTTATGTAAATGCAATATATCCATTTATTTTTAATACAATTGCAAAAAATAAAAAAAATAAAAAAATAAACTGAGTTTTTGCTTTGTCATTATGGGGTATTGTGTGTAGATTGAGGGAAAAAAACTATTAAATCAATTTTAGAATAAGGCTGTAACGTAACAGAATGTGTAAAAATCCTAGGGATCTGAATATTGAATTATGTGAGATTTTATGTGTTGTTGTTGGAGGTGTGTCTTGGTCAGTTTAGCTCAGAAAATGCCGCCCTCGTCAATCTGCCACCATAGGCAGCCGCCTAATCCTGCCTAATGGATTCATCACTGCAGTGACATCTAGGTTAATCTAGCAGCTCATCACATGAGCACTGTGTTAATATAGACCTCAACAAGACCATATAGCTTCTAGCTGCTATAGACAAGGGGTAATCTGCTGCAGTTTAGGTTGGGTTGCCAGGTTACACTTTATTTGACAGACCACATTTATTTTTACTCTTTGGGAGTCATTCAATCGAGCATTTAACACATGCTTTCTGAACAACTAACAGCCATGTAAAACAACTTCCAGGACTGTAAAATTGAGTTGCTGTATTCCATCATACGAGCACAGAGAGACAGAAAGACAGAGACGGGGGGGATAGATAGAGGAAAGACTAATACTCACAGCCAACATCCTGTGCCCCAGATCCCTAAAATAGTCCTAATCAGTCATTTCCCTGTGTCACACACACACACACACCATAACTCTACAGAGGGATAGTCTGAAGAAACAGCCTTTCTTCCACATGAGACAGAGAGGGGAGTGCCTACTCCTTTCCAAGAAATAAGAGGAATAGCAAAGCTCTGTACCTGACAGCTGTGGGGGGGATTTATTTTCACTATAAACCGACTTATTCTCATTCAGTCTAATGCCATCATTGAGGACATTAACGTTTTCTGAGCATACATTTAGCTGAACGTGGTGCAAGCCTTTTAAAACAACATGTGGCAACAATATCACCTTGACACTGTCGCTGGCACTCAAGTTACGAAAAGGCAGTACTTTGAACGAACAGCTAGCTGTCTTACCTCCTGCATGGACGGTGTGTCACATTTTCCGATGTTGAAGCGCGCCCCCGTCATCTGTCAACGCGCAGCCCCGCGGTTCTGACAGCGAGCGCTCTGGAAGCCAGCAGCCTAAAGTCCGATAGGAAATAGGCTAAACATTTGACCACTAAATAGTACTCGTTGCAATACCAGCAACGATAAGCCTATGCAGCATAGAATATTATATTTCTATTAGGCCTACACAGCTATAACCTAGGAGGCCATCGTATATAATACAGGAAGAGCACATCAGCATTGACTGGCATCAGAGTCGCAACAAAATAACCAACCCAAAACAGTAGGCTATACAGGGTTATTGCTCGATTCATGGCTACCATGCTGTAAAAGGCTAGGCTACTTACCGTCCACTGTTTCAGCAGTTACAATCAGGGGAACAAAGTGACATCCACATAAACCAATGTTCTTCTCCACAAGACCGCACAAATTACAAGAATTAATGATATGTTGTGGTCCTCTGGTATATCGACGCAAAATATATTTGGGCTAGTCCTGAACAGCTGGCTTTGGAATGGTCTAGACATGGCGAAACAAGGAAACATTTTTCTCTATTTCCCATTAATACACACATTGGTTGTTATTATAAATGACATATATTACATTAATGTCATCAAATTAACATAGTCATTTTCAAGACTTCATTAGGCTAGGATATATTTCCTCTAAATACAATAATGTGGAACTTGTTGATAAATAAATCCCCTCAGAACTCAAATGGTTCAGTCCGGGATCAGCTGTGAAAATGCATGATTTGTTCCAAAGGAACCATAGAGAAAGTAAGGAATGAAATTAAAGGAGAACATCAGTCATTTAATTTGTGTAAGCAGATATGTCTGATTGTGTTATAATTACTAAGAACTACCTGCTACACACAGTGCATGGATTTCACTACACTTAAAATCAGCTTTTCTTGTGAGGCCAGCCCCCCTTTGGAGGAACGAGAGGTCGACAGGATGGTGCTGAGAGGTAGCCTACGGTGAGACACGTTTTAGTGTCTAGAGACAATAATGCTTTATTTTAAATTGGTCGACTCACTGTGCGGTGCTGGTGACCTCATGATAATAATTCACTCATCTTTAAATAATGTGCATGTTTTGGTAGGCAGAGACGGTATAGAAATTATAGAATTCCGTCAATATCTCTGGTACTAGGTATCCTAGTAGCCTAAATAGCCCATTGACTTGGACTATCCTGCTTAAGGCAATACACATTTGATTATATGTTTAACATTTAATTTCTTGAAAAGTGAGGTGAGCAAGCGAAGAAAAAAATGTTGTTAAATTACAATTGCAAATGCAACCTTAGTTCAACACCTATAGTAATCAATACATGTTAGCCTCTTGAAGACGTTACAAGTGGCATAGTTCTATAATTTTCTATAATGAATAAAAAAATATTCCTTAAAGGGGAATGAAAACGTTTAACAAGCTCAAATAAAACAATCTATTCAAACCCAACATGTATGACCTGGGTGTTTGTCATATACACATTTCCACCTTAAAATAAAATACTAATTGGGTGCTGCATTGAAATTGCCATGGTAACGAGATGCTAGCTGCAACATCATCTGCTGGATAGAACAACTTGGATTGTTGATTTAGGATGGATTTTACTGTGGGGAGGGAATGCTCTCTCCTTCAAATTTTGAACAAAATGACCTTGTTAAAATTCAAAGTAAACAAAAACCAGTAGTCACTTTTATTATTGCACTACAGTAGCTATTATTTATAGTAGCCTAGCTAGCTACTAAGATCGTAATACACTTTTGATGTGATTAATTACAGGTGTTTTCTGAAGAAAAAAAATCTAAATATATTTTATTTTTTATTCTATTATACTTGTTGGACATAAAAGCAAATCAGCTCCAAGTGATTTTAATTTTGAAAATCTGTTCCCACGCATAATAGAGAGCTATATGTGATTGTATACAAATGTAAGCAAGGTTTGAAATGATTATATTTTTGTCAAATATTATATCTGTTTGGGCTTCTTACGGTCAATTTGCAGTCTACAAATTATTTGTTATTATGTTCCGGCCCCCTGACCAGCCGCACAAGAAAAAATTGTCCCGTGCTGAATCAGGTTAATGATCGCTGCCCTGTAAAAACAGAGCGATGAAGCATCCGTCTATTCCAATCATTTGAGCCAAACTTTGAGCCACACAAAACTACAGTATATACAATTAGTGGAACTGTAGACAATGGTTCTACTAGTTCTACTAGTATAACCTTAATGTAACAGATATGTGGTGATAATGAAAACAAACACAGCAGACTGTCTTCAGTAGTTTATTACACAAAAGGATAGAGGGGTCTTTCTGCAGATACATGTTTTGACACAGGAGAGGGAAGTGTGGGCTGTCCTTCCAACATAAAGACTCGACCAAGGTCTTCTCAGTCAGTAACTGCTTTGCTGCTGCTGCCCTCTGCTGGAGAGGAAGAGAAACATTATGTCAAAAGTTCCGTGGTGATGTTTCCCCTATGTACTGATCTAGGATCCTCTTCCCCTCCCCCAACGCATAACCTTAACCAATAGTAGGAAACATTACAAAACTGACCCGAGATCAGGGTCTAGAGGCAACTTCATCCTAAACCCAGTCACACTCAACACTGTAATGCTATCGATACACTGATAACAATGAGGTTAGCTGGTCACAATGTGATGAAAAAGTTTTACATGCAGCAAAGTAAAAAGACAAAAAAAATTGTGTGTTTAAAGGCCGACTTTGGGTACAAGAAACTGTCCATCGCTGCCTCTTTTTGATTTGATTTGATTCGTTCTAAATTTTCAAACAGAAATGGGCTGTGCCTTTGGTGGTTTATGGATGTGTCAACGCGCACCTCGACCAATGTAGCTAGCTAAGCTAGGCAATTTAGCTACCCAGTAACTCTTGCAGTATGTAAAAACTAAAATAAATCTTCCAGTATGTGTTGACGTCATTTCACAGGATTTGTTTTTGGACGGATGCGGTAGAGATCGGTTAGAAATTGCACTTCTGTTGCCAAATTCAACAATTATGTTTTGTTTTTAAGCATTAAATGACCTGGTATGATG
Organism: Oncorhynchus nerka; assembly: GCF_034236695.1. NCBI lineage: Eukaryota > Metazoa > Chordata > Actinopteri > Salmoniformes > Salmonidae > Oncorhynchus > Oncorhynchus nerka. Next base: position 16,347,146 of record NC_088405.1, read on the forward strand.
GTGCATTGATCAGTTATACAGTTGAAATCCGTTATTTGTTAGTTTTTGCCCAAAGTCGACCTTTAAAGAGTGATGTTTAGTACACATAGTAATGTGGTGTTGTCTGTATCTTTGTTGAGAGATCAGCATCATCTGGTACAACAGACAGAGGAGACACCAACAGAGGAGACATCAATCTATTTTCAACATAATCATCAGAACTATATTTCTTGGAATTGCGTAGAAAATATTTGACTGGGTGGTTGAAATGATGTTGAATTTTAGATTTGATTAAACATATTTTATTTAACCTTGTTTCAATGTTGATAGTAAAATGGTATGTTTCAATAAACGTCATTGTTTCAACGTCATGCTATTAACCTAAATAAAGAGGTGGTGCAGTGGTCTGAGGCACTGCATCTCAGTGCTAGAGACATCACTACAGATCCTGGTTTGATCCTGGGCTGTAACACAAACGGCTGTGCTCGGGAGTCCCATAGGGCGGCGTACAATTGGCCCAACTTTGTCCGGGTTAGGTGAGGGTTTGACTGGGGTAGGCCGTCATTATAAAATAAGAATTTGTTCTTGCGACTCTCAAACCCGGATCCGGGAGCGTAATCATCGCCTCAAACTAATTAGCATAACGCAGCGGACATAATTATCCATAGAAAATCTTTCTATTCATGAAAATCACAAATGAAATATATTGAGACACAGCTTAGCCTTTTGTTAATCACACTGTCATCTCAGATTTTCAAAATATGCTTTACAGCCAACGCTAGACAAGCATTTGTGTAAGTTTATCATAGGCTAGCATAGCATTATGCCCTGCTAGCAGCAGGCAACATTTTCACGAAAATAAGAAAAGCAATCAAATTAAATCATTTACCTTTGAAGAACTTCGGATGTTTTCACTCAGGAGACTCCCGGTTAGATAGCAAATGTTCCTTTTTTCCAAAAATATTATTTTTGTAGGTGAAATAGCTCCTGTATGTTCTTCACGTTTGGCTGAGAAATCGACTGGAAAATGCGGTCACTACAACTCTGAACTTTTTTCCAAATTAGCTCCATAATATCGACAGAAACATGGCAAACGTTGTTTAGAACCAATCCTCAAGGTGTTTTTCACATATCTATTCGATAATATATCAGTCGGGACAATTGGTTTCTCATTAGAAGCGATTGGAATAATGGCTACCTCAGTACTTTACGCAAGATTTTCTGTGGGAGCCATCATGTGACCACTTGCTCAATGTGGTCCCTTACGGCTATTCTTCAACATAAATGCGTAAAAAGACGTCACAATGCTGTAGACACCTTGGGGAATACGTAGAAAGCGTAAGCTCATTCGTAGACCATTCACAGCCATATAAGGAGTCATTGGCATGCAGCGCTTTCAAAATATGGGGCACTTCCTGATTGGATTTTTATCTGGGTTTCGCCTGTAACATCAGTTCTGTTGCACTCACAGACAATATCTTTGCAGTTTTGGAAACATCAAATCAAATCAAATCAAATTTTATTTGTCACATACACATGGTTAGCAGATGTTAATGCGAGTGTAGCGAAATGCTTGTGCTTCTAGTTCCGACAATGCAGTGATAACCAACAAGTAATCTAACTAACAATTCCAAAACTACTCTCTTATACACAGTGTAAGGGGATAAAGAATATGTACATAAGGATATATGAATGAGTGATGGTACAGAGCAGCATACAGTAGATGGTATCGAGTACAGTATATACATATGAGATGAGTATGTAGACAAAGTAAACAAAGTGGCATAGTTAAAGTGGCTAGTGATACATGTATTACATAAGGATGCAGTCGATGATGTAGAGTACAGTATATACGTATGCATATGAGATGAATAATGTAGGGTAAGTAACATTATATAAGGTAGCATTGTTTAAAGTGGCTAGTGATATATTTACATCATTTCCCATCAATTCCCATTATTAAAGTGGCTGGAGTTGGGTCAGTGTCAATGACAGTGTGTTGGCAACAGCCACTAAATGTTAGTGGTGGCTGTTTAACAGTCTGATGGCCTTGAGATAGAAGCTGTTTTTCAGTCTCTCGGTCCCAGCTTTGATGCACCTGTACTGACCTCGCCTTCTGGATGATAGCGGGGTGAACAGGCAGTGGTTCGGGTGGTTGATGTCCTTGATGATCTTTATGGCCTTCCTGTAACATCGGGTGGTGTAGGTGTCCTGGAAGGCAGGTAGTTTGCCCCCGGTGATGCGTTGTGCAGACCTCACTACCCTCTGGAGAGCCTTATGGTTGAGGGCGAAGCAGTTGCCGTACCAGGCGGTGATACAGCCCGCCAGGATGCTCTCGATTGTGCATCTGTAGAAGTTTGTGAGTGCTTTTGGTGACAAGCCGCATTTCTTCAGCCTCCTGAGGTTGAAGAGGCGCTGCTGCGCCTTCTTCACGACGCTGTCAGTGTGAGTGGACCAATTCAGTTTGTCTGTGATGTGTATGCCGAGGAACTTAAAACTTGCTACCCTCTCCACTACTGTTCCATCGATGTGGATAGGGGGGTGTTCCCTCTGCTGTTTACTGAAGTCCACAATCATCTCCTTAGTTTTGTTGACGTTGAGTGTGAGGTTATTTTCCTGACACCACACTCCGAGGGCCCTCACCTCCTCCCTGTAGGCCGTCTCGTCGTTGTTGGTAATCAAGCCTACCACTGTTGTGTCGTCCGCAAACTTGATGATTGAGTTGGAGGCGTTCGTGGCCACGCAGTCGTGGGTGAACAGGGAGTACAGGAGAGGGCTCAGAACGCACCCTTGTGGGGCCCCCGTGTTGAGGATCAGCGGGGAGGAGATGTTGTTGCCTACCCTCACCACCTGGGGGCGGCCCGTCAGGAAGTCCAGTACCCAGTTGCACAGGGCGGGGTCGAGACCCAGGGTCTCGAGCTTGATGACGAGCTTGGAGGGTACTATGGTGTTGAATGCCGAGCTGTAGTCGATGAACAGCATTCTCACATAGGTATTCCTCTTGTCCAGGTGGGTTAGGGCAGTGTGCAGTGTGGTTGAGATTGCATCGTCTGTGGACCTATTTGGGCGGTAAGCAAATTGGAGTGGGTCTAGGGTGTCAGGTAGGGTGGAGGTGATATGGTCCTTGACTAGTCTCTCAAAGCACTTCATGATGACGGAAGTGAGTGCTACGGGGCGGTAGTCGTTTAGCTCAGTTAACTTAGCTTTCTTGGGAACAGGAACAATGGTGGCCCTCTTGAAGCATGTGGGAACAGCAGACTGGTATAGGGATTGATTGAATATGTCCGTAAACACACGGAGTCAGAGTCTTTTCTATCCAAAGCTGTCAATTATATGCATAGTCGAGCATCTTGTCATGACAAAATATCTTGTTTAAAACGAGAACGTTTTTTATCCAACAATGAAATACCTCTGCCAGAGTTCCAAGAGGTTCTGACTTGCCTAGTTAAATAAATTACAATGTGAAGCCACAGTCCAACAATTCCTGCCTAAACAGTGACTCCTACTGGTATATGATGGGTAATGCACATCAGAGACAACGAGTCTACCATCCAGGTGCCTTTCTCTTTGAACGCTGCTTAGCTTTGGAAACGAGCTGTGTTCAACTCAGCTAAACTGTAATGTCAGCACATTGATCATTTTCCACACTCAATTTCCACACTCATTTGCATAGACTACCTACTACTATAACATGAAATAGTTGAAAGTAACTTCTCTAACTTTTCTTACACAAGCTGTACGTGAAAGTAAATTCAGAGTGAGGTTGGGTTTATGTAGGCTACACTGACATCTGATTAGCCCAACAACAAACACCATAATTTCAACGTGAAGCTAGGTATGCTATCATTCGTCCATGGTTGATTGTATCTTTGTAAGTTTAGAAACTTGAAGAGATAAAATGTTTACTGTTGAAATTACGTTAGTTTTATGTGTGCAACATGACCTTGCAAATGAGAGAGTGAGAATAATACCAACATTGCGGCTACTTCTCACAAGGCAACCACAGAGATGTTCTACCCAGGAGGAAGTGATAACAGTCTCTATATGCATTTAGGGAGGGTGTTTGGTTTGCATTAACTGTTGTAGTGTATGATGGAATTGTAATGTTTCTCTGAGTTCATATTATCTAACAACATGTGGGATAAAACATCTGAAGGAGTGATAATAACCTCTGGTGGACTTCCTCCATGTTCCCCTCATCTCCTTGACTTGTGTTGTCAGTCTGAACAGGCTCAGCAGTTGGAGAGGCAGAGGGTTGTTGAGGGGTTGGATCTTGGGTTGCTGTGAGGTAAAACAACAATATCATCAATGAAGTTAATGGTAAACCAGATAGTCAGGTTGTATAGCAACATCACATTCATAGTTCATATTACAATTAGTTCCAGATAATACCAGTGGATAAAACAAAGTGAATCATATTGATCATAAAGTATGTGATTGATCTACTAACTTGAGGTCATCTTAGAGGTTCTCTGTGTTGCAGTTTGTTGACTGACAGTGATGTGAACAGGCATCTCTAGTTCTCCAACTCTACACCAATACCAGTCAGTGTTCTCCATCTTCAGTCCACTCATAGTCACTGTTAAGACTTTTCTGTTGTTGGCATCACTAGTCCGCGTTAATGCCACTGATGTTCCATGTAAAGTCCCAGAATACCCACTCACACAATCACCACCCATCCTGCACCACTTCATGTCTCCAGAGTTACTATAGTAACAACAGACAGTGACACTCCCTCCTTCTACTCCAGTCACTTCCTGTTGGTCCACATAGAGTTCTGGAGTACCTGAACACAGGTAAAAAACAAGAATTCAGGGGAGAAAAAATGACTTTTACAACAGCCTCCTTACAAATTCCTTCAAGCTGCATTCTGTGACTGGTACATCCATTTTTGGTCTTTTAAATTCATAATAATTATATTTAGCCGTTGATTCTTGAAGAATGTAACTTGCATCACAAGCTCAGTTACATTATTCCCCATCATGACCCAAAATATAATATTGTTTTACTCAGCTGTTTTTAAGCAATCTAATTGTAAACAAACACTGTACAGCTTCAAGACATGGTCAGTTCATTGCACATAGATGTAAGGTATAAATCTGTCTATACATTTCAAAGTGGTTGCACAATTCTCATTTCATTTGTTATAAATAGCTAGTCATAATTGGGTCATTATTTCGTATTTGACATTGCAGGATTACAGGACACTCCATAGGACATTGCTGAGCACTATTCATTCCACTTTACTAGATACAAGCAGTGAAGGGATCTTACCTGGAGTGACAGACAGGTAGAACCATTGTATCATGATATCTGGTCCTCTATTGATCTCCACAACACACCTGTAAGTATTAGAGTCCCTTGAAACCAGGTCAGTCATGGTCACAGTGAAGATTCTCTTGTTGATGTCATCAGAGATTGAGGTCTTACCACTGCTCTTAGGATGGTCAGTACGTACTACATAAGAACATACATCCCAAACTAATCCTTTACACCAGTACTTCACATGGTTGATGTAATACTGATCATAGCTACATGGGATGGTGATGGAGCCTCCTGTCTGCACAGACACAGTCCTCACTGTGGACACATCAACACAAATCACATTTCAATTCGAGTTAGCATTTAACACAATCTGTACAGAGGAAAAATAACAAAAATTGCATTGCTCGAAACACTTTTAAACAGCTTGTTCATGATTGAGATCGATTATACAGTGTTTAAAGTGAATTGACTCAGGGGACTTCACCCTTAATTCATAGAAATGTTACCCTTACCTGCTGAGACTCTGTAGAAGATGAGGAGGAGTTGGAGGAGGGAGAGATGAAGAGCCATGTGAGAGTTAGAGTCTGCCTGTTATGTTATATTGAACTTGAGCACAAACGTGTGTCAAGGACAACGGCACCAGTGATAATTACTTCTTGTTCACAGACCTCACTTTAACTTTCTTCCTGTTTGTGTTTGTATGGACATGCCCCCCTCAGTGGAAGATAGGAACTATTGCATCATATAGACTACTTTAACCCCAAAATCATAGTCACAACACTATATTTCAGCTTCTAGCTTTCTCCAAGAGCTCTTTGGGACCAAGAGTCACTGTTATCATGTTACTCCCTACTGGAACATAGAGGCCACTAATGATTATCAAGATTCAATAATTGGGCGACATGCACCACATTTCCATTGGCAAAAATCTATTTTCCGTATATAAGAAACTATATCATGAATGTCTATGCTAGATTTGAGGGGTCATGTGCTACTGAGATGTAGTGATGGGTACTAGACCAAGACCTACACAGACTCTCACTTTAAACCAGGTTCATGTTTCAGGATTCTCTGGACCACAACCCAGTCTGATGTGATTTTACATTCAAACAGAACACTCTCTGTTTCTCTCCACCTTCTATAAAGGAAATGTACAGCTCATAACACCAGATGTCCTCTAACAGAAAGTGTGAAAGTTAGCTCAGAATGCTGCAAGTTTCAGCTAAACTCTTTCTATGACGTCATGTTATGTTGAGCTATACGTTCTGTTATTGGCTCCAAGATCTTCGGGGGCTATACTCGGCCTTGTCTCAGGGTAGTAGGTTGGTGTTTGAAGACATCCCTCTAGTGGTGAGGGGGCTATGCTTTGGCAAAGTGGGTGAGTTTTATCCTGCCAGTTTGGCCCTGTCCGGGTATATCGTCGGACAGGATCACAGTGTCTGGCATGGGCCCTGTCAAAGAGGTGGGCATGGGCACCGTCAAAGAGGTGGGCATGGGCGCCGTCAAAGAGGTGGTCATGGGCACCGTCAAAGAGGTGGGCATGGGCACCGTCAAAGAGGTGGGCATGAGGCCCTGTCAAAGATGTGGGCATGGGCACCGTCAAAGAGGTGGGCATGGGCACCGTCAAAGAGGTGGGCATGGGCACCGTCAAAGAGGTGGGCATGGGGCCCCGTCAAAGAGGTGGGCATGGGCACCGTCAAAGAGGTGGGCATGGGCACCGTCATTGAGGTGGGCATGGGGCCCCGTCAAAGAGGTGGGCATGGGCACCGTCAAAGAGGAGGGCATGGGGCCCCGTCAAAGAGGTGGGCATGGGGCCCCGTCAAAGAGGTGGGCATGGGCACCATCAAAGAGGTGGGCATCTAATGAAGTCCGGCCATTTTTGTTGACCTTGTGGTAAACAGAGGCCTTACCATGGCAGAGGCTGCCAGATTGGTTCACCCATATCTGATAAGATCAACTGTCAATTCAACCATGATAACATTTTGTCAAGAAAACCGGCAAGTCTGCAGAATATACACTATGGTTTACAATTGCATTTACAGTAAATGACATATTGTAGTACATGTAAATTCACAAAACATGTTACAGCATTCCTACAGTATGAACTATTGACAGTACACTCTGTTCTACCACCAGAATTGACAGAAGACCCCATGGTGGTGGCCGTGGCTGTGTGCTGACCGTCCAGCAGTAGTGGGACTTGGTGGAAATGGTGAGGGCCAGGAATGACATACGGCTGTCCGAAATCAAGCAGGCCATTGAGGAGAACGATGACACCTTTGCCAATGTGGCATCCATCAGCCTACCAACAATCGGCCACCTTATGAAGAGGCACCAGGTATCTATAAAACACATTTACCTGGTGCCTTTTGATGACCGGGTGAAACAACTGCGGGCTGAGTGTGTTCAGGTACAGCCCTGTATTACTGTTACTATTTGATGCACATGCTACTTCACAATATTATGAAGGAACAATACTGTAAAAATAACTAACCCAAATGTATTTTGACTGTCACACCCTGATCTGTTTCACCTGTCTTTGTGATTGTCTCCACCCCCCTCCAGCTGTCGCCCATCATGTCATTATCCCCTGTGTATTTATACCTGTGTTCTCTGTTCATCTGTTGCCAGTTTGTTTTGTTCCATCAAGCTTACCAGTGTTTTTCCATCTGCTCCTGTCTCTGGATTGTTCCTGTTTCCTAGTTTCCCCGGTGTTGACCATTCTGCCTACCCTGACCCTGAGCCTGCCTACCCTGACCCTGAGCCTGCCTGCCCTGACCCTGAGCCTGCCTACCCTGACCCTGAGCCTGCCTGCCGTGCTGTACCTTTGCCCCACCTATCTGGATTACTGACCTCTGCCTGCCCTTGACCTGTCATTTTGTCTGCCCCTGTTCGAATAAACTTTGTTGTTTCGACACTGTCTGCACCTGGGTCTTACCTTAAATGTGATAGTGATGGTGCTTGACACTGTTGTTAACCATCATAAGTATATCTTTGTTGATGAAGCGGGCTTTAACCTGGCTAAATGTCGGCGCCGTGGGTGGACTCTCATCGGCCAACGGGAGACCGTCCAAATGCCTGGACAATGTGGTGAAACATCTCCATGTGTGCTGCTACCTCTGAAGATGGTGTGGAGGACGTAGGCCATTACTTGGATCTTACAACGCTGCACACCTCATTGTGTTTCTTAATGAAATTGAGCAGATCTGTCAAGGTGAAGGGGTCACCTATGTGGGACAATGTCAGGTTCCACCATGCAGAGGTTGTTCAGGCATGGTTTCTGCCCATTCCCATACCGTGACCCTATATCTGCCCCAAAACTCTCCTTTCCTCAGCCCTATTGAGGATTATTTTTCAGCATGGAGGTGGAAGGTGTGAGGTCACCATCCCCATGAGAGTGCCATCCTCCTTCTGGCCATGGATGAAGCAGGCTACGACATCAATTCAGAACAATGTCTTCATTGATCACACCTTTAATTACACATTGGATAGATATTATGGAAAGTTAAAGATTTTCTGTCAATTTTGTTGGGTAATGTAAGTGTATTGCCTAATGTGATACAATGTAATGTAATGTAACCTAATGTAATTTACAGTACTGTAGCATATTACTTTCAGCACTTATAAGGGCGATTTAAAACACTTATCTTGCATTGTTTGCTATTGGATTAACTGGTAGTTAAAAGGACTAAATTCATTATGTTGAGTTTTTGTGATTAAACCAATGTCCTCAGTACATTTCACAAAAAACATATATTTTGAATCAGTGGTTGTGTGGTTAGAGATGTTGACAATCCAAATGTCGCACAATGACAGGTTATGAATGAAAGACTGACTGCATTACAAGGTTGACCAGTTTGGAGTTTTGTACTAAGAGTTGTGAAAATGAACTACATACTTTCGAAAATAGAATCAAAGCACTAAAAAAAAACTTTAACTAAGCATTTATATATTCCATTAAAGCTGGAGAAGGTAAAGACAGAATAGTTCTCCAAGGCTCTGATTCAACAAGGAGACGATTTGTTACAGAAAACCAGACAACCAAATATCAACAATGAAGCAACTCAAGAACTCAGGATTCATATATGAACCAAAAACATTTAAATGTAACCTTGATTTCTGTGTGTGTGTGTGTGTGTGTGTGTGTGTGTGTGTGTGTGTGTGTGTGTGTGTGTGTGTGTGTGTGTGTGTGTGTGTGTGTGTGTGTGTGTGTGTGTGTGTGTGTGTGTGTGTGTGTGTGTGTGTGTGTGTGGTTTGGTTTTCCTATCCTTGTGGGTAACAAAAGTCGTTACAAGAAAGTCAAAAATCTACATCAAATCAAATATTCCATTAAAGCTGGAGAAGGTGAAGAAGATAAAGACATAGCCCGCAATGAAAAATGTGCAAATGCTAAATAAATCTAGTTTCTACTCTTCCTGTTTCACCTCAGAGTCGGGTTGCTCTGAACTTCACCACAGCAATGACGTTGCACAGGATGAAGAGCACTGCATTAACAGTTTTTGGAAGGTAGAAGAGTGTTCTCTCCCATCTGTAGAAGAACAACACTGCTTTGAGGACATGATACTCTGCAAATGTCAATCAGACATATAATTTAAGAATGAGGCATTCAGGGGACATATCTCTTTTGTATGTGCTTTTAAAACAACACAATTCATTAATCCAATAATTGACATTTAAATAAATGACCTTTTTGCTTGTTGAGTACCGGTTGAAGAGGTGGTAGTGTACACTTACCCCTGGGCTACATGGTGTGTGTTGTTGACTGGGGCCTGAGAGGTGGAAGAGGAGACAGCAGTTGACTTCAGTTGGATTCTGTGAATTTGAAAGACTCATTCCACTATTTTTGGTTATAACTGGTCTCTCATTACTTACTAATGATGGTGTCAGTCTGTGTTGTGGTCAGTTGATTAACAGTGGAGATGATGATGGTGGAAGAGGGGGTAGGGGTGGTGGTGGAGGCAGGTGTGGTACTATAGTAACAACGGACAGTGACACTCCCTCCTTCTACTCCAGAAACTTCCTGTTGGTCCACATAGAGTTCTGGTGTACCTGAACACAGAGGTGCCGACACAAATTCACCAAGGGAGAAGCAACACATGTCATATCATAGGCAATGATGTACACTGATGGACAAAACATTAAGAACACCTGCTATTTCCATTATATAGACTGACCAGGTGAATCAAGGTGAAAGATACAATCCTTTATTGATGTCACTTGTTAAATCCACTTCAATCAGTGTAGATGAAGAAGAGGAGACAGGTTAAAGAAGAGTTTTTAATCCTTGAGACAATTGAGACATGGATTGTGTATGGTCAAGACAAAAGCTTTAAGTGCTTTTGAACAGGGTATGGTAGTAGGTTCCAGGCGCACCGGTTTGACTGTGTCAAGAACTGCAACGCTGCTTTGTTTTTCACAATCAAAAGTTTCCCCTGTGTATCAAGAAAGGTCCACCACCCAAAGGTTATCCAGCCAACCTGACACACTGTGGAAACCGTTAGAGTTAACATGAGCCAGCATCTCTGTGGAATGCAACTCAATGTTAGTGTCCCTAATGATTTCTACCCTCAGTGTATACAAACACTAGATTGCTGAAGCTATGTATTGGCCAATGCGAGGCTTTGAAGCACCTGTCTACCATATTGGTACTCCTCAGAAGGAGTCGTCTTCAACAGGAATGAATGGAATTCCACAGTATTTCAACTTAATGTCTCAAAGATAATTAATGCATGTATTTAAAGACACACTCCAGCTATTAATGAACATTTCCTGTTGAGTAATAAAATCCCAAATACATTTAAGGGTAAAAAAAATAGGTTTTGAGCAAAATAGTGTTTTTTGTTTCAACGTTTTGGTCTAATGGGAATCTGTGATGTCATCGGCCTCATCCTTGTGGGAACAATAGAGGAACGATGGACAACAAAAGAGGAAAGGTCCATCCCCCACTTGTGCCATGTCATGAGGATACCTCGACCACCTATTGAGATGTGATAAATGAGGTGAAAAGGTGACTGGAGTGAGACTTTATGTATTTCTCTGGTTTAGTGAGGACAGAAATATTAGTACTCTCAAGAAATTTGATTGAAAATGTTTTTAAATGTTTTTTTACTCCAATATTTGTAAACATGCTTAAAACTATAATTGTGTTAGCTTGGATGGTCACGCCTTGCATCCATAGCTCTGTCTATGATTTTTAGTGGTTACATTTCTCCAGGCTCATTCCTCATTACCTGTTCTTGGTAGATAGCTGTGGAACTCTCTTTCTTATTGGTCTTAAAGTAGACCCGGAGGTCTGTCTACTGGGTAACTTTACTAACACCAATCTTAGGCAAAGCCATACTATAAAGCTAACAGAAATATTGCTAGCGATGGCCAAGAAATATATTGCCTTGAAATGGAAATTGGATTCCTTCCTGCCAGTTGCAATGTGGCTATCGGAAGTTAATCTGTATCCCTTTGGAGAAAACCACTTACTGCTTGAGGAATAAGTTAAAGACATTTTACAGAATTTGGCAACCTTTTATTGACTATATGGAGAATCTCTCCCCACATCTCATTGATTGAATCTATATATAATCCTTTTATTGACTATATGGAGAATCTCCCCCCACATCTCATTGATTGAATCTATATATAATCCAACCTTTTATTGACTATATGGAGATTCTCCCCCCACATCTCATTGATTGAATCTATATATAATCCAACCTTTTATTGACTATATGGAGAATCTCCCCCCACATCTCATTGATTGAATCTATATATAATCCTTTTCTTGACTATATGGAGAATATCCCCTCTCATCTCATTGATTGAATCTATATATAATCCTTTTATTGACTATATGGAGAATCTCCCCCCACATCTCATTGATTGAATCTATACATAATCCTTTTCTTGACTATATGGAGAATATCCCCTCTCATCTCATTGATTGAATCTATATATAATCCTTTTATTGACTATATGGAGAATCTCCCCCCACATCTCATTGATTGAATCTATATATAATCCTTTTCTTGACTATATGGAGAATATCCCCTCTCATCTCATTGATTGAATCTCTATATAATCCTCACATAATGTTTCACACGTAATGTAGAATATGTAGCCTACGGCAGGTGATCCAATGTCTCGTAATTTTTTTTTTCTTATTGTATGTTTGTATATATAATAATAATTATAATTATTTTTTTGTTACGCTCGTCTGTTACTGTCACTTTGTCCTATCGTTGTCTAATATCTTTTCACTTTTGTTTTGAATGTTCTTAATTGGAAAATGCAAAAATAAAATATTTTTAAAAAAGAAAGTAAAAAGTCACAAGGGGGTGTGGTATACGGCCAATATTCCACGGCTAAGGGATGTTCTTTCGCACGACGCAACGCAGAGTGCCTTGATACAGCCCTTAGCTATAGTATATTGGCCATATACCACAAACTCTTCAGTTGCCTTATTGCTATTTAAAACTGGTTACCAATGTAATTAGAGCAGTAAAAATACCTGTTTTGTCATACCTGTGGTATACGGTATGATATACCATGGCTGTCAGCCAATCAGCATTCAGGGCGGGAACTTCCAAGTTATTTGAACTAATTTACAGCATGGTGATTGCACCATGGATTGCCACAACTCCATCCCACCAAAACAGGCTGACATTTTAGGCTCTTTCCAAACAGCTCTTACACTAAAAGAGCATTAACATAATTTTCACAATTTCACAGTATTTGTCCAACCTCATAGTGTGGAAATACAGTATATATAAAACACAGGAAAATCACGTTTTGGGACTTTAAGGTGTCTGTAATAGAATATACTTGGCAAAAATATTTGTAGACATTACTAAATGCATTTCTATATCTTCAGATAATGGCAGTGCAGTTGCTTTAAAATAGAAGGTTGTTCTCATTGTAATGGCTGGAATGGAATAAATGGAACGGAGCCAAACATGTAGTTTCCATTTGTTTGATACTGTTCCATTTATAACATTCCAGCCATTACAATAAACCTGTCCTCCTAAAGATCCTCCCTCCAGCCTCCTTTGGTGTTTATATATAACATTGGATATAGGAGGATAGCAGCAGTGCACTGAACCATGAGACTTTATTACTTCATAAAAACATTTTACGCTTATCTGAGAGTCTAGAGAAGATGAGGAGGAGGAGGGAGAGATGAGGAGCCATGTGTAGTTTGTGTTTCTGTGTGGTACAAACTGTACACAAATGTATGTGTCAAGGGAAGAGGCACCAACGACAATGTCTCCTATACACATCACAGTCTGTACCCCTCTTTCTGCTTCTGTTTAAGTGAACATGCCCCTGATTGGCTGGTAACAATACATTCTGTGGATCAGTCAATACAACTGATATGACTTGATTTATTCAAATAAATTAATTTACATTTTTATTTATGTACTTTTTTCCAAGTGAAGTTTGACCAATATCTCCACAGACCAGACCAAAAATCAGATTCAAAGTAAACCCATGATTAGACCTACCATAATCCAGTCTACGTGATTTTATGGTGTTTTGACAAAATCCAGATATGAATGTCTTAAAAATACTAAAAAGGAATAGAAAAATAAACCCTGGTCATAGACACATCTCAAAACCACATTGTTCTGTAAGGTAGCTCATCAGCAGTAGCTCAGGAAGCTGCTGTACCACAGGACTCATTTCATTACATGTTGATAAAAGACAGTTTAGCTAAACTGTAGGGTTAGTTGACCCTGCACTACTAGAGTGGAGGCAGCGGCTGGTGTGGAGTTACTATTGGTTTATTTGACAAAAATGTAGTTTTAGACGATGCCCATATGTCTTGGGCCCTAAACGCTACATTCTTCTGCATTTACGGTTCATTGCTGCATTCACTTGCTATCGGAGTTCTGTGGAACTCCTAGTTCCGGAATTACAACAGAAACTGAGAAAAAGCTGCTGCCGAGTTGCCGATTGTGTTACGTTTCACCACTGACCTTTGAACCTTTTCAACCAAAAGATGACAACAAATTCGTTGTTGACCAATACAGCCTCATCAGTATGTATAATGTAGCTAGTTCGACCATATTGTCAATGTTAAGAAAGCTAAACTCTTATTGGTTGAAGAATTGTTCCAAACAAATCAGCAAAAAGCACAAGAATGAAACATGTGGAGAGTCTATATACCAGTATTCCCTGTACAGGGGCTGGCAGCACTAGCTCACTACTTGAGAGACAGAGATACTAACGAATATCCACCAACAAACTTTATTCTATAGCTGAATATGTTTTGACGTACAGCTATTTCAGGTTTGATGATGAATACCACCTACAAACGAATGGAACGTCGATGGGCTTCACATTCACTCCGAGACATGCTAACCTTTATGTGGGTCTTTTTGAAGAACGTTTTGTTAATAATGAAAACAAAAATCAATTTTTGAATAAAGTCCTGAAGTGGTATCGATATATTGACAGCATGTTTTTGCATATGAGGAGGAACGGAAAAAGAGCTGTCAGACTTCATGGCATTACTCAATGATATTGACCCCAATCTCAAATTCACTATTGAATGTGACACTAAACGTGTTCATTATCTCGATATGTGGATTGAGAAATGAAATGGAACCCTGTTTACCACCCTGTATAGAACAGAAACGGACAGAAATAATATATTACAGGGGGACAGTTTCCAACCTGAGCCATTAAAAAGAGGACTTCCAAGAAGCCAGTTTTTCAGACTGTGCAGTAAATGCCTCCACAGAGGATTATCTAGAAAAAGCAGAGGAGATGCGTGATAGGTTTCTAAGAAGAGGCTACTCTCCACAATGTGTGGATGAAGCTCTTCATTTGGCATTGGGGAAAACACGAGATGAACTGCTACAAAAAGACCCACTGGAGCTAAATAACATTCTGGAATGTTCACCAACACATACACTTTAAACTCGTAAAAAATGGTTGATGCTGTCAAGAAATGTTTTATCATCGGACCCAGCTTTTCCAGCTGAATTTAAGAATCCACCACTTATTGTATATCGGAGAGGTCGCAATTTACGAGATAAATTGGTCCAACTGCCAGCCACAAAAGAAAATCAGCCAGGCTCTTTACCGCCCTCTTCAGAATGGTTGCTATAAATGCAGAGGTTGCGCACAGTGCAACAATATGTTGAAGTGTGAATATTTCTGCCACCCACACACAGGAAAATGGTTCCAAATAAATGACATTATTACGTGCTCCACCACCCATGTTATTTACATTATTAAATGTCCATGTGGGCTCTGTTATGTCGGTAAAACCTCTCGTTCTTTCTAACAGATAATCTGTGATCTTAAAAATTCAATCAGGAGAAACGACAGGGATTATCCAGTCGCAGTACATTTGAATGACCTAAAACATGACATTTCTACCTTTATATTTTGTGGCAGAGGGAAAGTTAAGATATCAGACAGGGAAGGTGATATAAATAATACTCTGAGCAAACATTATTTCCTAAAGGTCTTATTGATGAAATACCTATGTATGTTATGTTGTTAATGTGACCATGAATTATGTCCCTATTTCAGATTTCTCTGACCTTTTTCTTGCGCTGTACCCAATGATTGATGAAAATTATCTTTTTTGCAGGTGCATGGTAACAGTTGAATCAACTTGAAAAAAATAAGAAACCAGCACACTGCCCTTATATTTTTCTTATTTTTCACATTTATTCAACTCTTACCATGCACCTGCAAAAAAGACAACTCAGATGTGCGAGTGCCTTTTGAATTGTCAAGTTAGGAAATAGGAAGTTCTGATGAGCACGTAATTGCAGCATTTGATAGTTGTCACTAGCTTCCATAGCCACAAAGTCATAAAGCCCGCCCATTTCTACAATTAATCTTCTTAAAATTGTATTTTAAACCTATCTTTAACCCTAACCTAGCCACACTGTTAACCTTATCCATAACCTTAAATAAAATGCTGACTTTGTGGCTGTGGAATCTGACTCTGTGGCTGTGGAATCTGACTCTGTGGCTGTGGAATCTGACTCTGTGGCTGTGGAATCTGACTCTGTGGCTGTGGAATCTGACTCTGTGGCTGTGGAATCTGACTCTGTGGCTGTGGAAGGTAATGGAATCTGCTTATCATGGTCTGCCCACGTCTCCGGTTCTGGGACGAGCTCAACCCCAGCCTTTAAAACAATACATTCAAAATGACAAATAATATTCAAAATAACATAATAAAAGGTGCCATAAATGAATCAAAGTAAATGTTGATGGATACCAACTTAGGGTACTTAAACAGTAACCTATGATAAACGCCCCACTGTTAATAACCCCCCTCCCTCATACTTTAACAGATTTGGTTTGAACCCCGGGAACTCCTTTACATGTGTCCTTCAACTCTCCACTTGGGTTCATCATTTATTTTGGGCAGACAGAGACCAGGACACGTGAGTTTTCAATGGCGACCACAAACAGTTCTGATTTTGTATATAGGTTTATAACTTTCATGAAACAGCACAGTTGGAAAATATATGGCAAATATAAATCAACACTGAGATAGGGAGGGGAGGGGTAGAGGGGAGGGGTAGGGGAGAGGGGAGGGGTAGAGGGGAGGGAGGGGAGGGGAGGGGGAGAGGGAGTAGAGGGGAGGAGTAGAGGGGAGGGGTAGAGGGGAGGGGTAGAGGGGAGGGGTAGAGGGGAGGAGTTGAGGGGAGGGGTAGAGGGGAGGGGTAGAGGGGAGGAGTTGAGGGGAGGGATAGAGGGGAGGGGTATAGGGGAGGGGTAGAGGGGAGGGGTTGACGGGAGGGGTAGAGGGGAGGGGTTGAGGGGAGGGGTAGAGGGGAGGGGTAAAGGGGAGGGATAGAGGGGAGGGGTAGAGGGGAGGGTAAAGGGGAGGGATAGAGGGGAGGGGTAGAGGGGAGGGGTAGATGGGAGGGGTAGACGGGAGGGTAGAGGGGAGGGGTAAAGGGGAGGGGTAGAGGGGAGGGGTAGGGAGGGGAGGGTGAGGGGAGGGGAGGGGAGGGGGGGGAAAGGGGAGGGATAGAGGGGAGGGGTAGAGGGGAGGGGTAGAGGGGAGGGATAGAGGGGAGGGGTAGAGGGGAGGGGGGGTAGACGGGAGGGTAGAGGGGAGGGGTAAAGGGGAGGGGTAGAGGGGAGGGGTAGAGGGGAGGGGTAGAGGGGAGGGGTAAAGGGGAGGGTAGAGGGGAGGGGTAGAGGGGAGGGGTAAGGGAGGGGAGGGGTAGAGGGGAGGGGTAGATGGGAGGGGTAGACGGGAGGGTAGAGGGAGGGGTAGATGGGAGGGGTAGAGGAGGGTAGAGGGGGGGTAAAGGGGAGGGGTAGACGGGAGGGTAGAGGGGAGGGGTAGATGGGAGGGGTAAAGGGGAGAGGGGAGGGTAGGGGAGGGGTAAAGGGGAGGGATAGAGGGGAGGGGTAGGGGAGGGGAGGGGTAGATGGGAGGGGTAGACGGGAGGGTAGAGGGGATGGGGGGTAGATGGGAGGGGTAGAGGGGAGGGGTAAAGGGGAGGGGTAGAGGGGAGGGGTAAAGGGGAGGGATAGAGGGGAGGGGTAGAGGGGAGGGGTAGAGGGGAGGGGTAGATGGGAGGGTAGAGGGGAGGGGTAGAGGGGAGGGGTAGAGGGGAGGGGTAGAGGGGAGGGTAGAGGGGAGGAGTTGAGGGAGGGGGGAGGGGAGGGGTAGAGGGGGGGAGGGGGCAGAGGGGAGGAGTTGAGGGGAGGGGTAGAGGGGAGGGGTAGAGGGGAGGAGTTGAGGGGAGGGGTAGAGGGGAGGGGTAGAGGGGAGGAGTTGAGGGGAGGGGTAGAGGGGAGGGGTAGAGGGGGAGGAGTTGAGGGGAGGGGTAGAGGGGAGGGGTAGATGGGAGGGGTAGAGGGGAGGGGTAGAGGGGAGGGGTAGAGGGGAGGGGTGAGAGGGGAGGAGTTGAGGGGAGGGGTAGATGGGAGGGGCAGAGGGGAGGGGTAGAGGGGAGGAGTTGAGGGGAGGGGTAGAGGGGGGAGGGTAGAGGGGAGGGGTAGAGGGGAGGAGTTGAGGGGGGGGGGTAGAGGGGAGGGGTAGAGGGGAGGAGTAGAGGGGAGGGGTAGAGGGAGGGGTAGAGGGGAGGGGTAGATGGGAGGGGTAGAGGGAGGGGGAGGGGTAGAGGGGAGGGGTAAAGGGGAGGGGTAGATGGGAGGGGTAGAGGGGAGGGGTAGAGGGGAGGGGTAGATGGGAGGGTACAGGGGAGGGGTAGAGGGAGGGGTAGAGGGGAGGGGTAGAGGGGAGGGGTAAAGGGGAGCTGAAGGACTAAAAACAAACAAAATACAACTAATGTCAAATATACTGTGTCAGTAAAATGTATATAGTATGTAAAAGCTGGATATAGAAGCCTAAGTGTTGTTGTCAATTTTTAAATATATATATATATATAAATGATTCCCAGGGTAAAATGATTCCCAATAAATATATAATGATTTGCAAAAAGAAAATGTTTGTGTAATCCTACAAATAGTTGTAGAATTTTAAAAATTGCATTAAAGAATCAATTTCCATTGTTTAATATATATAGTACATTTGATTATTGCAGTACAGTAGTTATTATAGTAGCTGTCTATACTAAGATCTTAATACACGTTTGATCATGATTAGTTACAGGCATAGGACATTGAACTAGAATAAGATCATGATGTAAGAAATAAGAGACAAGGGGAAAGGTGGTGGAACATAACTAATAACAGAAATGTGATGATAATCAGAACAAACACAGCAGACTGCCTTCAGTAGTTTATTACACTATAGAATAGAGGTGTCTTCCTGGGATGGGTGAAGAGGTATGACAGAATCATATTGGAGGCAGATAGATGTTGTGACACAGGAGAGGGGAGTGTTCTATACTTCCAGTAAAAGGAAGGTCTTCTCAGTCAGTCACTATTGTGCTGCTGCTGCCCTCTGCTGGAGAGGAAGTGAAACATTCAGTCACAATCTCCATTGTGACGTTTCCACTAGATACAGATCTAGGATCAGGTTCCCCTCCTCCTATCCTAACCTTAATCTTCAGTGGGATTTAAAAACAAATCTGACCCAAGATCATCATCTAGGGGCAACGTCACCCTAAACCCAGGTACAGTCCACACTGTAATGGTATGGATACACACCAATAACAATAGTTTAGCTGGTCACAATGTGATGATAACATTTTACATGCAGCAAAATAAAAACACTAAGAAAGATTTATGTGGTTAAAGAGTGATGTTTAGTACACATAGTAATGTGGTCTGTATCTTTGTTGAGAGATCAGCATCATCTGGTACAACAGACAGAGGAGACACCAACACTGACCTGTGTGGTCACCTGTAGAGCTAGTGAGCTGTAGACCACATGATCATCTGGTTCTGCTGACTACAGAGGAGGAACAGGTAGAGAGGTGAACAGGGACAGTTCTGTCATGATGGAGAAACACTATAAAACACACTTCTATGTGAAATTAAAAGTGTAGACAGTTATAATTGTGATATGTAACATAAAGGTGATATATTAGGCCTACAGCTATAATGGTGATGTAACCATGACTATATTAACACTGAGGAAACATTCACCTACTGTTGTTTCTGATAACATAATACTAGCTGTGGATAATCAGTAGAACAGCTTTACCTTGGTCTGTCCTTTTAGTTGGGTCTTATGCTGGGGGATGACAGTGCTGTATGTGACATCATCATCAGCTTCAGGAAATGGATCCTGTTGGTAGAGAGACGCCCAAGTAACAAAAACGTGTTGTTATACTGTTATAGTGTACATTTACCTATTGCTTGTTCCAAGACAGAAAGTGATACTGGAAATACAATTGTTTTCTAAACCGATGCACATTTGCCAAGGCAGTGACGTTTTATGAGTAACAGCAATAATGTTGTCTACGAGTCGAGATGATTGTAGCCACATGTTGACATTCTCTTCTGTCCTGAACTGATCAGGCATCACAGTGCTGTACATGACGTCATGGCGTCTCTCTGGGTTTGGCCTCTGAGAAATGGACAGCACAGAAGATAAACACCTGGCTACATGCATTGGAAGAGACCCAGAACTTCAGATGCTCAGCTCACTTCGCTCACCCTAGAGGAGGAGCTCAACCATTTCCAGGCCCAGGGACATGGACTAGTCTGTGGCGACCTAAATGCCAGAACTAGACAAGAAGCCCTTAGCACGCAGGTGGTGAAAACACCTACCTGGAGGTGACAGCATTCCCTCCCCCATATGTCCCCCTAGACACAACTACGACAACATAACCAACAAAAATGGGTCACATCTCTTGCAGCTCTGTCGGACAATGGGAATGTACATAGTCAAAGGTGGTTTTAAGGGGACTCCTACGGTATTTACACCTATGGCTCATCTCATGGCAGTAGTGCTGAGACCCCTATCAGATCACAGCAAAATCACACTCTACTCAAACAGGGCTATGCTCAATCATGAGGCATCAAAGCCAAAGGACCTGAATAATATTAAGAAATGCTATAGATGGAAGGAAATTATTGTGGAAATCTACCATAAAACAATTAGGCAAGACACATTCAATCCCTTCTCAACAATTTCCTGGACAAAAATACACTACAGAACAAGAATGTACCGAGCAAATGTCAAATTGGCTTTTTACCAAATTACGGTATGACAGACAACGTATTTACCCTGTTCACCCGAATCGACAAACAAACAAACCAAAACAAAGGCAAATTCTTCTTCAAATTCTTGTTAGTTTCAAAAAAGCTTTTGAATCAATTTGGCATGAGGGCCTGCTGTACAAATTGAAGGAAAGTGGTGTTGCGTGAAAAAAATCGTAAAATCCTTATCGTAAAATCCTTGTACAAAAAACTACACATTTCTTCCACAAGGCCGGGGGGTGAGACAGGGATGCAGCTATATATATATATATCAACGAATTGGCGAGTGCACGAGAACAGTCTGCAGCATCCGGACTCACTCTACTTGAATCTGAAGTTAAATGTCTACTGTTTGCTGATTATCTGGTGCTTCTGTCTTCAACCAGAGGGCCTACAGCAGCACCTAGATTTTCTGCACAGATTCTGTCAGACGTGGGCCCTGATAATAAATCTCAGTAAGACAAAAAATAATGGAGTTCCAAAAAAAGTCCAGTTGACAGGACAACAAATACAAATTCCATCTTGACACCGTTGCCCTAGAGCACACAAACTATACATACCTTGGCCTAAACATCAGCACCACAGTAACTTCCAGAAAGCTGTTAACGATCTTAGAGACAAGGCAAGAAGGGCCTTCTATGCCATCAAAAGGAACATAAAATTAGACATACCAATTAGGATCTAGCTAAAAGTACTTGAATCAGTTACAGAGCCTTTCGTGGTTGTAAATTCTGGGGTCTGCTCACCAACCAAAAATTCACACAATGGGACAGACATCAGATTGAGACTGCATGCAGAATATTGCAAGAATATCTTCTGTGTACAACGCAAAACACATAATAATGCATGCTGAACAGAATTAGGCCGATACCGCTAATTATCAAAATCCAGAAAAGAGACGATAAATTCTACAACCATCTAAAAGGAAGCGATTCCCAAACCTTCCATAACAAAGCCATCACCTAAAGAAATATTTGACTATGTACAGACTCAGTGAGCAAAGCCTTGCTATTGAGAAAAGCCGCTAAAGGCAGACCTGGCTCTCAAGACAAGACGGGCTATGTGCTCACTGCCCACAAAATGAGATGGAAACTGAGCTGCATTTCCTAACCTCCTGCCAAATGTATGACAATATTAGAGACACATAATTCCCTCAGGTTACACAGATCCACAAAGGATATTTTTTGTTTGTTTTGTTTGATAAGCTGCCATATCTACTGGGTGAAATACCAGTGTGCCATCACGGCGGCAACATTTGTGACCTGTTGCCACAAGAAAAGGTCAAGCTGTGAAGAACAAACACCATTGTAAATACAACCCATATTTATGTTTATTTATTTTCCTTTTTTTTTTTTAAATGTTTTGTACAATTTGCACATCGTTACAACACTGTATATAGCCACCACATTACATTTGAAATGTCTTTATTCTTTTGGAACTTCTGTTAATGTAACGTTTACTGTAATTTATATTGTTTATTTCACTTTTGTTTATTATCTATTTCATTTACTTTGGCATTGCTAACATATGTTTCCCATTCCAATAAAGCCCTTTGAATTGCATTGAGAGAGAGAGAGAGAGAGAACCCCAGCTCACACTTCAGAGATCGAGGAGAAAGAGAGAGGGAGAGAGAGAGAGAGAGAGAGAAAGAGAGAGAGAGAGAGAGAACCCCAGCTCACACTTCAGAGATGGAGGAGAAAGAGAGAGGGAGAGAGAGAGAGAGAGAGAGAGAGAGAGAGAGAGAGAGAGAGAGAGAGAGAGAGAGAGAGAGAGAGAAAGAGAGAGAGAGAGAGAAAGAGGGAGAGAGAATACCCCAGCTCACACTTCAGAGATGGAGGAGAAAGAGAGAGCGAGAGAGAGAGAGAGAGAGAGAGAGAGAGAGAGAGAGAGAGAGAGAGAGAGGAGAGGAGAGAGAACCCCAGCTCACACTTCAGAGATGGAGGAGAAAGAGAGAGGGAGAGAGAGAGAGAGAGAGAGAAAGAGAGAGAGAGAGAGAGAGAGAGAGAAAGAGGGAGAGAGAGTACCCCAGCTCACACTTCAGAGATGGAGGAGAAAGAGAGAGCGAGAGAGAGTTTTGAGTTTTTACAAAACCTTTATTTTTTACTCAAGTGTTAACATAAATAATGACACACTGCCTTTTCAGAAATGAAACAACAAATGTAATTCCTAAACAAAAATAAATATATAACATATACATTCAACTTATATCATCAGCAAAAAATAATTTCCCCTCCTCTACAAAACAAAGCGCTCTTTCGTAGGCCCACTTCTCCTCAAATAATAGGAGATCTTTTACAGCTGAAAATAACTCAAAATCTACTTTTATTCTTGCTTTCACTAATCCTTTAAAAACACATCTTACATCCTTCCCATATCCCGTTACTATCTTATGTTTCCCACTCAGAAAAATTGACATCTTAGCTTGTCCCAAAATAAAATTTAACATTTGACATTTTCTTTTCTGTTGTTTACTATATTGAAACCCCAAAATAAAAACAGTGTTATTGAAAAACTCCCCTACAGCTTTAAACAAAGACTCCAGCATTTCCAATAGAGGTTTTATCCTCTCACACTCCATAAAACAGTGAAAAATGGTTTCTCTTATATTACAAAAAGGACATCCATCTCTAACATCTGAGTTAATAACAGATACAAAAGCATGAACTGCAATGATGCCATGTAAAACCCTCCATTGCATATCACCAGTACCCTTTTGTAACGGTGGCTTGTACAGTGCTCTCCATGCTGGCTTTACCTTGTCATCAATGCCCAATTTTTCCCTCCATGGAGTGTCTTTTCTATTTTTCAATTTATCTTTATTCAACTCCTTGACACACCCCCTATACAAGTCCTTCCCATTCACCTCATCCAAACCCACCTCCTCCAACCCTCTCAAATCCAGCAATAACGCCTTTCTTTCTGACTCTGGGATATTTGGTGTAATCCCTAGTTTTGGAAATGAGACGTCTTCATCTTGCACCTTCTTCTTGTGGCTACTAAGCATACCCCATTCTTCCGCTGACAGAGCCTTCCTACAGCTCCCCAGCATTTGTCCGACAATCCTTTCCGACCTCATCCCCAAATGTTCTGCCACCCGTCTTCCATCCATTAAGGCGGGCCCAGCCATGGCCATTAACTGTCTTAAGGTGATGATTTTCCCCTTCACCAGAATCTTGGAGAAATGTGGAACAGCTGCAGTTGTACAATCCAGTCTTGCCCCATACACCAGAGGTTCCTCCAACAGCCAATGCACTGACTCCGCTGAAGTTCGTCTGGACACCTTCATTATGCTCCACACTCTGAGAAGGCCTCTGTAAAACGGAGGTACTCCCTCCCTAGAAATCTGGCTACTATCAACCAGAAATAAAGCCTTCTTTAAACCTAATCCTCCAACCCGCTGTAATATAAGACCTGCCACCCCTCTCCACACCACATTTTCCGGTCCATAAAGCAACCTTTGAATAAACTGAAACCGGAAAGCAGCAGCCCTACTAGCAAGATGTACAAGACCTTGTCCCCCCTCCTCTTTTGACAAATACAAAACACTTTGTGGAACCCAGTGATATTTATCCCAAAAGAAATCCACAATAATTGCCTGTATCTTAGCCAGAAGGCCAGATGGTGGTTCTAAAACTGACAACCGATGCCACAGTGCAGAGGCAATCACATTGTTAACTATAATAGTATGACTTACGAGATAATAACCAAGCCATCTCCTCATCCTCCCTTCCACCATTTCAACCACCCCACTCCAATTTTTTTCCATAGTCCCCTCATCTCCTAGGTACACTCCAAGATACTTAAAACCTCCCTTACACCATTCTAGCCCGCCTGGCAAAGCCATGATCCCTCCAGACCATTCTCCAATCTGTAAAGCACAACTCTTTTCCCAATTTGCCTTTGCAGAGGATATTCCCCTAAAACGATCAACCATTAGACTCAAGTTATCCACCTCCGCTTGATTTTTCACTAGCACAACTACATCATCAGCATAGGCTGAGAGACGAATAGGAGGAATATCCTCTGAAAGGCACACCCCTGCAATGCGACTTCTAATGCTATTTAGTAGTGGCTCTATAGCAATGGCATATAACATTCCTGACATAGAACATCCCTGCCTAATACCTCTACACACTTTAAAAGGAGCACTCAAACCACCGTTAACTTTCAATACACTTTCAATGTCACCATATATCACCTTTATCATGGCAATAAAACCAGAGCTGAACCCAAACGCCTCAAACGTGTGCCATAAATATTGATGTTCAACTCGGTCAAATGCCTTTTCCTGATCAATTGAAATTAGACCAGCATCCAACCCAATAGCCCTAGAGACGTCCAAAAAATCACGAATCAGAGAAATGTTATCCCCTATCTGCCTGCCAGGAATACAGTAGGACTGATCCGTATGTATGATTTGCCCCATCACCTCACTCAGCCTGTTGGACAAAGCCTTTGACAATATCTTATAATCAGTGCACAATAAAGCCACCGGCCTCCAGTTCTTCACCTCCCTCAGGTCACCCTTTTTGGGCAGTAGGGTGAGGACAGCCCTTCTGCAGCTTATTGGTAGTAACCCTCCGGTTAAACTATCATTAGCTACGTCTAACCAATCCTCTCCCAACATAGCCCAAAAAGACTTAAAAAAGTAAACGGGAAGCCCATCAATGCCTGGTGCCCTTCCATTTCCCATGCCTTTTAATGCAGTGTATAAATCCTGCAAAGACAATGGTTGCTCAAGCTCAACCTGAGCTTCTGCAGCCACCTTTGGGAGCCCATCAAAGAACTGCTGTGTCACTGTTTTGTCCTCTTTGTACTCACACTTGTAGAGCTCAGCATAGAACTCTACTGCCCTCTTTCTAATTTCACTAGGGCTAGTGAGCTCTTGTCCAACAGCTGATTTGAGACAATTAATAATTTTTCTTTGTCCATTCTTTTTCTCTAAACCAAAGAAAAATTTGGATGAGGCATCCATTTCAGATATTCCCCGAAACTTACTTCTCACCAGTGCCCCCTGTGCTCTGATACCCAGCAGGTCTGCCAATGCAGCTTTTCTCCTCTTGAGGGCCTGAGTATGGCCTCGATCTCCTGTGGTCTCAACCAACGTCACGAGTTCCACTATTTCAATCTCTAGGGCTTTCATTGATCTGGTGATATCCTTGGTGACATTCCTCGTGTATTGATTACAAAATGGTTGAATCTGGATTTTCCCTATATCCCACCACTGTTGAAGGGATACAAAACTGGCCTTTTGAGACCTCCACCTCTCCCAAAAAAAACTAAAACAGTTCCTGAAGTGAGCATCACTCAATAAAGTTATATTAAAATGCCAGTATGCGCTTTTGGGTTTTACATCATTAATGAACACCACCTCTGTTATTAAACAATGATCAGAAAATCCCACTGGGGTTATCACACTTGATTTACAGACCTGAGATTGATGCTCAAAAACATAAAACCTGGCCATAGAGATGATGTTCTCTCTCACATGCGCCCAGGTGTACTGCCTTGTTCCTCCATGTTGACTCCGCCAAATATCACAGTTCATTTGTTACAATGAGGCGTTTTAAAAAACGTCCTTGAGGCTATATGAGGTTCTTGGTGATTTCTATCTAAATCGCTAACTGTGCAGTTAAAATCCCCAGCAATAAACAAATAATCTTCTTTGTTACATTTCTCAATGGTATTTGATAATGTCTCTAAAAAACATACCCTCTCAACTGTCACCACTGGGGCATATACATTTATCAGACATATAGTGATGTTTTCATACCTTGCTCTAACTTTTAATAACCTCCCCTCAACTACCTCTTCAACCTCATATGACAAAGGCAAAAACCCTTTTGAGAACACGATAACCACACCCCCACTTTTTGAGTTTTTATGACTACACACCACTGTCCCCCCCACTCCTGTTGCCACATAACTTATTAATTTTCTAAATTACTATGCCTTTCTTGTAGAAAAATTATGTCACTTCCCTTTCCCCTAATTAACTCATACACCATGGCTCTTTTTTTAACATCTCTTGCCCCATTTACGTTTAAAGAAGAGATCTTAAAACTGCTCATGGATTTTAAAAAATATACAGAGGAAGATACAGCCACCACATCTCTTTACAGAGTTAAAACTGCAACTGAACTCTTTCATTTTCTTTAGAATTTACATCACTTATCACTCTCGTGACCACTTTCTTGAGTCTAGCAATTTCAGGGCTTTTCAAACTTCCCCCTGTAATTTTTGACATCAGAAACTTTGCTGATTCAATAAACAATTCACGTTCAGGGAAAAATCAGTTACATTGTAATCCTGCATATATTTCTTCCCTTTTGTCAACTTCAGAAATTGACGTATCCTCTCGATCCCATACCTCCCTTCCACCCCATTTATATCACTATATTGTTGTGACGCGTCAGATGACTCACTCTCGCTATCCTCCCCAGAAGAATACTTCACCATCTCTACAACTTGTTCATCTTCAACTGATTTATCAATCTCTACCTTTCTCTCAGAATTAGACCCTTCACCACCCCTTAAATTCTTCCTTTTACTCCTCGGTATTCTGAAAACATCCGCTTCCTTTTCCGTTATTTCAATCTCCTCTTGACTTCCAATTTCATTTTCCAGCACCACCTCAGCGACGACAGTCGCAATCTCACCTACTTTTTCCCCTCCCTCTTTGTTCTGATCTACCACAATTGCCCCCGTATTCACACTGCCTTCCTCTCCTACTTTTCCAACCACCTTCTCTCTTCCCCTGCACCCGTAGTATTTTCATCCCTTTGCGGTGGTGCGTTAGTTGCACCTGCACTAAAGCTACTACCAGGCTCAGCTCGCTCATTCTCGGGACAACTACGCACCAAATGCCCCTCTCTTCCACATCCAAAGCATTTCATTGATTCAGTAGATGCATAGAAGACATAATCAAATCCATCAATCTTAAAACTAAACGCTAAATTCAGTTAATCTCCTTCCTTTTTAAAAATCATATGCACTTGTCTCCTATGAGACACGACATGTTTCAACAACGGAGATTTGCATCCAAAAAGAACCTTCTTTATTGTAGATACGATTTGACCATGGCGAGATAACTCTCGCTCTAACACTTCATCTCTAACAAATGGTGGCACGTTAGAAAGCATAACTTTCTTCGCCGGATTCATAAGCGGAAATACCTGTGTGTCGCCCGCAACACAACACCCCTCTCAACTATCTTATTCACCTTTTCAATTGAATCTAAGAATATCACTACAGCGCTATTCATCCTTGAGGCTGATTTGATGCTATCATACCCAATGATAGCACCCACAGCCAAGCTACATTCTTCCACTGAACACCCGGCCGCAGCAGGAATCTTTACTCCATGCCTCCGACTAAGTTTTTCAAACTCTACATTTCCACGAGTGGCCATAGCAACCAGCCCCACCCGCTGGTTGTGCCCTCGCGAAAAACCAACCTCAAAGATCCCACCACCCCTATACGTGCTTATTGATAGTTTAAACAAGATACCCTTAAAACAACTAAACTAATCAATATATATATATATACATACCAAAACCCGATAGAGTGAAAATAAATTCCATTCGCTCCCACAATCACTCCTGCTTGACGACTCACTCCCAGCATGCACTCCGACGAGAGAGAGAGAGAGAGGAGGAGAGAGAAAACCCCAGCTCACTGCGAAGATGGAGTGATTGGTACTAGTCCAAGATCACCACAGACCAAAACCAGGTTTATTCAGTTTGTACCTGCGGTGCTGTTTCTCTGGTGTGGGTCACTGTGCTGTATGTAATGTCCTGCTCAGGGTCAGCAGACTGCAAAGAAATCAATAGCCAAGAGAAACAGGACTTGTCTATTTACCACCTTAACCACAGTTTGTTTCCAATGATATGATGCAGTCAGGTGTATATTTAGTGAACTGACAGTATTCACAACATTTTTCAACATATTGAGCACTGTAAGAGCTTGGGTTCAGTTAGAATATGGGACCTTTTATGTCAACTCATTGATGATCAACTGAAGAGGTAACGCTGGAGTCAAATGGTAGATGATCCCAGATCAAGAACAGAAAAGCAGATGGTTGAAAATAATACAATTAAATAAGTGTATCCTACCACTGAGTTGTTAGTTGTCTGGTCCTTGGCCTTATTGTTCTCTGGAATAAGGAGAGGGAGATGTCAGTAACTTCTGAGTTTGTTATAGTACAATAATACCTCTGAATGGGTTTCTAAAAGACAATTCCTCCAAATGTTTTCTGTCATTCAAGATAAATCACTGGCAAGAAATATACTGTTGGTCACAATATCAATACATTTAGTATTTTCTAAACTATTCTCCTTTTTATATTCACATAAAATGACTACTTACTAGGCCTTCTCCACATCTTCCATGTTACTAGGATACCAGCTGTCACCACCACCAACATGCCCAGAGAGATGAGTAGGACTTTCACAGACCTGATGACAACTTGAATTAATAATACAATTAAAATAGATCATTATAAATGGATCATTTGTGAAAAGGTAACACCTTGTATGATAAGTGGAACAATTATTTATCTATTCACATGTGTGGAAGTTGACCATGCAAATGAAGAGATGATATGATTATCATTGAGATTATTACTATACAAATAATGTTTTTTTTGTGTGTGCAACTTGTCCTTGCAAATGAGTGAGTATAACACAATAATGCTGCTACTTCTCTCAAGGCAACCACAGAGATGTTCTACCCAGGAGGAAGTGGTAACAGTCTCTATATGCATTTAGGGAGGGTGTTTGGTTTGCATTAACTGTTGTAGTGTATGATGGAATTGTAATGTTTC
The DNA here is from genome assembly GCF_034236695.1 of Oncorhynchus nerka. Lineage (NCBI taxonomy): Eukaryota > Metazoa > Chordata > Actinopteri > Salmoniformes > Salmonidae > Oncorhynchus > Oncorhynchus nerka. Next base: position 16,376,811 of record NC_088405.1, read on the forward strand.
TCTGAGTTCATATTATCTAACAACATGTGGGATAAAACATCTGAAGGAGTGATAATAACCTCTGGTGGACTTCCTCCATGTTCCCCTCATCTCCTTGACTTGTGTTGTCAGTCTGAACAGGCTCAGCAGTTGGAGAGGCAGAGGGTTGTTGAGGGGTTGGATCTTGGGTTGCTGTGAGGTAAAACAACAATATCATCAATGAAGTTAATGGTAAACCAGATAGTCAGGTTGTATAGCAACATCACATTCATAGTTCATATTACAATTAGTTCCAGATGATACCAGTGGATAAAACAAAGTGAATCATATTGATCATAAAGTATGTGATTGATCTACTAACTTAAGGTCATCTTAGAGGTTCTCTGTGTTGCAGTTTGTTGACTGATAGTGATGTGAACAGGCATCTCCAGTTCTCCAACTCTACACCAATACCAGTCAGTGTTCTCCATCTTCAGTCCACTCATAGTCACTGTTAAGACTGTTCTGTTGTTGGCATCACTAGTCCGCTTTAATGCCACTGATGTTCCATTTAAAGTCCCAGAATTCCCACTCACACAATCACCACCCATCCTGCACCACTTCATATCTCCAGAGTTACTATAGTAACAACAGACAGTGACACTCCCTCCTTCTACTCCAGTCACTTCCTGTTGGTCCACATAGAGTTCTGGAGTACCTGAACACAGAGGTACAGACACCATAGAAAGACCTCAGCAGCACACCTTTATTTCTAGTAGGTGTATGACCTTTACCCATAGTGTTACTAGGTGATATGGTGCTGCTTGTGGTAGACAACATTGAAAGACACAATGGAGATAAGCAGACTTGAAACAAAGTTTACACCAACATCTACATATAGAAAACATAAAATAGACATATACAGTGGGGCAAAAAAGTATTTAGTCAGCCACCAATTGTGCAAGTTCTCCCACTTAAAAAGATGAGAGAGGCCTGTAATTTCCATCATAGGCACACTTCAACTATGACAGACAAAATGAGAAAAAAAATCCAGAAAATCACATTGTAGGATTTAATGAATTTATTTGCAAATTATGGCAGAAAATAAGTATTTGGTCAATAACAAAAGTTTATCTCAATACTTTGTTATATACCCTTTGTTGGCAATGACAGAGGTCAAACGTTTTCTGTAAGTCTTCACAAGGTTTTCACACACTGTTGCTGGTATTTTGGCCCATTCCTCCATGCAGATCTCCTCTAGAGCATTGATGTTTTGGGGCTGTTGTTTGGCAACACCTACTTTTCAAATCCCTCCAAAGATTTTCTATGGGGTTGAGATCTGGAGACTGGCTAGGCCACTCCAGGACCTTGAAATGCTTCTTACGAAGCCACTCCTTCGTTGCCCGGGCGGTGTGTTTGGGATCATTGTCATGCTGAAAGACCCAGCCACATTTCATCTTCAATGCCCTTGCTGATGGAAGGAGGTTTTCACTCAAAATCTCACGATACATGGCCCCATTCATTCTTTCCTTTACACGGATCAGTCGTCCTGGTCCCTTTGCAGAAAACAGCCCCAAAGCATGATGTTTCCACCCCCATGCTTCACAGTAGGTAAAAATCTTGCTTGTTTGTAGGTGACCTAATACTTATTTTCCACCATAATTTGCAAATAAATTCATTAAAAATCCTACAATGTGATTTTCTGGATTTTTTTTCTCATTTTGTCTGTCATAGTTGAAGTGTACCTTCAATGAAAATTACAGGCCTCTCTCATCTTTTTAAGTGGGAGAACTTGCACAATTGGTGGCTGACTAAATACTTTTTTGCCCCACTGTACCTACATTCCTCAGGTCAACTTGAACAACAATGGTAATACCAGATACCAGACACGGAACTTGATACAAGGAAATGAAACGAGAACACCAGTCATGTAGTTTGTGAAAGCTGGTATTTTCGGAGAGTCTGATCCTTACTGAGAACTACCTATTCTACTTTACTGAATTGTAAGAGCTGCAGGGATCTTACCTGGAGTGACAGATAGGTAGAGCAGTTGTATCATGCTATCTGTTCCTCCATTGATCTCCACAACACACCTGTAAGTATTAGAGTCGTCTGGCTCCAGATCAGTCATGATCACAGTGAAGACTTTCTGGGTGATGTCATCAGAGATTGACGCCCTATCAGTACTCTTAGGATGGTCAGTGCGTACTACAGAGGAGCAATGAGTCCAACCATACCCTTTACACCAGTACTTCACGTGGTTTATGTAATACTGATCATATCTACATGGGATGGTGATGGAGCCTCCTGTCTGCACAGACACATGCCTCCCTGTGGACATATCAACACAAAACACATTTAGGTTTGAATACAATACAATCTGCACTGCAGAAAACAAAATCCCATTGCTTGTAAACTATAAAACAGCTTGTTAATGATTGAGATTTATTACACAGTGTTTACGGTGAATTGACCCACTGAACTTCAGCCCGTCATATAAACATGTTTCACATACCTGCTGAGACTCTGTAGAAGATGATGAAGAGGAGGAGGGGGAAGGAGAGATGGTTAGCCATGTGAGGGTTTCAGTCTGCATGTAATATTAAATGGTACCTGAGCACAAATGTGTGTCAAGGACCAAGTCACCAGCCAGAATGACTCTACTTCCTAATGTTAGTACACTGTCTGTAACTCTCTTCCTGCTTCTGTTTGTGTGTTTATTCCCCCCTCAGTGGCAGACAGCAACTATTGCATCATATGGACTAATTTAACCTAAAACTAAACCTAAAATATATTTCAGCTTTCTCTAAGGGTTTTGGGACCAAGAATCACTACTATCCTCATACTACTCTCTACTGGAACATAGGTCACTAATGATTACAAAGATTTGATAATTGGGCAACATGCACCATATTTCCATTGGCAAAATTCTATATTTCACTATATATGAAACTATATGATAAATATCCTACATATGCTAAAAAATGTAGTGATGGGTACTAGACCAAGACCTCCATAGACCCTCACTTTAAATCAGGTTCATGGTTCAGGGTCCTCTGGACCACAACCCAGTATGATGTGGTTTTACGTTCCACAAGAACAGACTCTTTCTCTCTCTCCCTCTATACAGGAAATGAACCCTGGTCATGTACAGCTCATAACTACAGATGTCCTCCAAGTGAAGGTGGTAAAGTTAGCTCAGGAAGCTGCATTTCCAGAATGCTGCAAGTTTAAGCTAAACGCATTCCATGATGTGACGTTAAATGCTGAGCTGTACGTTCTGTTATTGGCTCCAACACAGCAAACTACTTCAGATACATCAGAATTGAACTCTCAAACCTACAGACCACAGTGCTCACATTATGTTATGACAAATTATCTTGAGAATAATAAAATGCCTTTGAAAATGTTAATTACAGTTTTTTTAATTGCTTTGGTACTATTATTCACACGTGTGGAAACATTTCACAACGTTTAGTACAAAACAGATCCTCAAAAATGACACACAAAATCACTCAGTAACTTTTTCCACCAAACCTAACCAGTATTTAATCTATAAACACCTTTCATATAAAGTAATTGCCCCTCACAAGGCAATGCTCACAATACTTTTCATATGATTCTCTTCTCACTTGTTGAAATACATTTGACCATGAGGTAATCCAACGGTGCTTAATGGTTAATCACTTAACCGTTTGGTAAACATAACGTTTTTAAACTGGTTTGTCTACTATATATAGATTTTGAGAATGACAGAAATAAAATGTGTTTGTATAGTATAAACATCTAAATGACATGTATAATACATAAAGCCAAGAGTGTGCAAAGCTGTCCTCAAGTTAAAGGGTGGCTACATTGAAGAATCTAAAATCTAAAATATAGTTTGATTTGTTTAACACTTTTTTGGTTACTAAATGATTCCATGTGTGTTATTTCATAGTTTTGATGTCTTCACTATTATTCTACAATGTAGAAAATAGTAAAAATAAAGAACAACTCTTGAATGAGTAGGTGTTGTAAAACCTTTGACCGGTAGTGTATGGAAATAAGGTAAAACTGTTTTTGTTTTGTCGTAATGGGTTAGTGTGTGTAGATTGATTAGGTTTGTTTGTATTTCATCCATTGTAGAATAAGGCTGTGACATAACAGAATGTGGAATAAGGGAAGGGGTGTGAATACTTTCTGAATCCACTGTACATTCTATTGTTGGCTCCAACACAGCAAACTATTTATGATAAGTCAATTTCACACTCAAACTCACTGAGCACAACATCTAGTGACAAATTATCTTGAGAACAATAAAATGTCTTTGAAATGTTTTATTAGCAAAGCCTTTATTTATTCCATTAAAGCTGGAGAAGGTAAAGACAGAATAGTTCTCCAAGGCTCTGATTCAACAAGGAGGCGATTTGTTACAGAAAACCAGACAATCAAATATCAACAATGAAGCAACTCAAGAACTCAGGATTCATAAATGAACCAAAAAACATTTAAATGTAACCTTGTCTTGTGTGTGTGTGTGTGCGGTTTGGTTTTACTATCCTTGTGGGTAAAACGAGAACCATTTAGACAAGTCAAAATTCAAAAGCAAATCAAATCAAATGTATTGGTCACATACACATGTTGAGCAGATGTTATTGCAGGTGTAGCGAAATATATAGAATTAAGAGCACATGAGCTACAGAGATGGAGTGATGACATCCTTCCACTTAGAGATCAACCCTGGTCATAGACGCAGCTCAAAACCACAGATGTCCTCCAACCTAAACTGTTAGTTATCTCAGGAAGCTGCTGTACCACAAGGCTGCAAGGTTCTGGTAAACTAAGTCATGCTATGACATCTTGTTAAACACTTGTTGTCTCCAACAGAGCAAATAACTTCGATACATCAGAATTTCAGATTTTCATTCACGGAATTTCACAGAATTTGGTGACAGATGATCTTGATAACAGTAAAACATGTTTATTAGCAAGTAAATTAAATATTCAATTAAATGTGGAAAATGTGAAGAAAGTAAAGACATATCCCGCAATAAAAAATATGCAAATGCTAAATAAATCTAGTTTCTACTCTTCCTGTTTCACCTCAGAGTTGGGTTGCTCTGAACTTCACCACAGCAATGACGTTGCACAGGATGAAGAGCACTGCATTAACAGTTTTTGGAAGGTAGAAGAGTGTTCTCTCCCATCTGTAGAAGAACAACACTGCTTTGAGGACATGATACTCTGCAAATGTCAATCAGACATACAGTGCCTTGCGAAAGTATTCGGCCCCCTTGAACTTTGCAACCTTTTGCCACATTTCAGGCTTCAAACATAAAGATATAAAACTGTATTTTTTTGTGAAGAATCAACAACAAGTGGGACACAATCATGATGTGGAACGACATTTATTGGATATTTCAAACTTTTTTAACAAATCAAAAACTGAAAAATTGGGCGTGCAAAATTATTCAGCCCCTTTACTTTCAGTGCAGCAAACTCTCTCCAGAAGTTCAGTGAGGATCTCTGAATGATCCAAGGTTGACTTAAATGACTAATGATGATAAATACAATCCACCTGTGTGTAATCAAGTGTCCGTATAAATGCACCTGCACTGTGATAGTCTCAGAGGTCCGTTAAAAGCGCAGAGAGCATCATGAAGAACAAGGAACACACCAGGCAGGTCCGAGATACTTTTGTAAAGAAGTTTAAAGCCGGATTTGGATACAAAAAGATTTCCCAAGCTTTAAACATCCCAAGGAGCACTGTGCAATCGATAATATTGAAATGGAAGGAGTATCAGACCACTGCAAATCTACCAAGACCTGGCCGTCCCTCTAAACTTTCAGCTCATACAAGGAGAAGACTGAGCAGAGATGCAGCCAAGAGGCCCATGATCACTCTGGATGAACTGCAGAGATCTACAGCTGAGGTGGGAGACTTTGTCCATAGGACAACAATCAGTCGTATATTGCACAAATCTGGCCTTTATGGAAGAGTGGCAAGAAGAAAGCCATTTCTTAAAGATAACCATAAAAAGTGTCGTTTAAAGTTTGCCACAAGCCACCTGGGAGACACACCAAACATGTGGAAGAAGGTGCTCTGGTCAGACGAAACCAAAATTGAACTTTTTGGCAACAATGCAAAACGTTATGTTTGGCGTAAAAGCAACACAGCTCATCACCCTGAACACACCATCCCCACTGTCAAACATGGTGGTGGCAGCATCATGGTTTGGGCCTGCTTTTCTTCAGCAGGGACAGGGAAGATGGTTAAAATTGATGGGAAGATGGATGGAGCCAAATACAGGACCATTCTGGAAGAAAACCTGATGGAGTCTGCAAAAGACCTGAGACTGGGACGGAGATTTGTCTTCCAACAAGGCAATGATCCAAAACATAAAGCAAAATCTACAATGGAATGGTTCAAAAATAAACATATCCAGGTGTTAGAATGGTCAAGTCAAAGTCCAGACCTGAATCCAATCGAGAATCTGTGGAAAGAACTGAAAACTGCTGTTCACAAATGCTCTCCATCCAACCTCACTGAGCTCGAGCTGTTTTGCAAGGAGGAATGGGAAAAAAATTCAGTCTCTCAATGTGCAAAACTGATAGAGACATACCCCAAGCGACTTACAGCTGTAATCGCGGCAAAAGGTGGCGCTACAAAGTATTAACTTAAGGGGGCTGAATAATTTTGCACGCCAAATTTTTCAGTTTTTGATTTGTTAAAAAAGTTTGAAATATCCAATAAATGTCGTTCCACTTCATGATTGTGTCCCACTTGTTGTTGATTCTTCACAAAATAATACAGTTTTATATCTTTATGTTTGAAGCCTGAAATGTGGCAAAAGGTCGCAAAGTTCAAGGGGGCCGAATACTTTCGCAAGGCACTGTATATAATTCAAGAATGAGGCATTCAGGGGACATATCTCTTTTGTATGTGATTTTAAAACAACACAATTCATTAATCCAATAATTGACATTTAAATAAATGACCTTTTTGCTTGTTGAGTACCGGTTGAAGAGGTGGTAGTGTACACTTACCCCTGGGCTACATGGTGTGTGTTGTTGACTGGGGCCTGAGAGGTGGAAGAGGAGACAGCAGGATCTACAGTTGTGGGCGAGGTCAGAGAGATGTCTTGAGTGGTCTGTTTGTCTGTCAAGGTGCAACAGTTTCCATATGTAATGTATTAGTGTTGAAGTGACACAATTTCAGCGTGAGATGGCAATGCTTTAAATTAACAAAATGACTTCAGTTGGATTCTGTGAATTTGAAAGACTCATTCCACTATTTTTGGTTAGAACTGGTCTCTCATTACTTACTAATGATGGTGTCAGTCTGTGTTGTGGTCAGTTGATTAACAGTGGAGATGATGATGGTGGAAGAGGGGGTAGGGGTGGTAGTGGAGGCAGGTGTGGTACTCTGTGTTGTGGTCAGTTGATTGACAGTGATGTGAACAGGCATCTGTAGATCTCCTCTGGAACACCAGTACCAGCCAGTATCTCCCATATTCAATCCATTCAGAGTCACTGTTAAAATGTGTCTGTTGTTGTGATCAATGGTCTGCTGTGATGTCACTGATGTTCCATCTAAAATCCCTGAATATCTCCCCACCAAGGGGACATAGTAGATACCCATCTTACACCACAACCACTTCTTAACCACAGTGTTACTATAGTAACAACGGACAGTGACACTCCCTCCTTCTACTCCAGAAACTTCCTGTTGGTCCACATAGAGTTCTGGTGTACCTGAACACAGAGGTGCAGACACAAATTCACCAAGGGAGAAGAAACACGTCATATCATAAATCCACTTTAATCAGTGTAGATGAAGAAGAGGTGACAGGTTAAAGGATTTTTAAGCCTTGAGACAATTGAGACATGGATTTGTATGGGCAAGACAAAAGCTTTAAGTGCTTTTGAAAACGGTATGGTAGTAGGTGCCAGGTGCACCGGTTTGAGTGTGTCAAGAACTGCAATGCTGCTGTGATTTTCACACTCAACAGTTTCCCTTGTGTATCAAGAATGGTCCACCACCCAAAGGTTATTCAGCCAACTTGACAGAACTGTGGAAAGCATATGAGTCAACATGGGCCAGCATCTCTCTGGAACGCTCAATATTAGGAAGGTGTCCCTAATGTTTTGTGCACTCAGTGTATACAAACACTAGATTGATGATGCTATGTATTGGCCAATGAGAGGCTTTGAAGCACCTGTCTGCCATATTGGTACTCTTCAGAAGGAGCGGTCTTCAACAGGAATGACGGGAATTGGACAGTATTTCAACTTAATGTCTCAAAGATAATTAATGCATGTATTTAAAAACAAATTTATTTCAGCTTTTATTCCTTTTGTCACATTCCTAGTGGGTCAGAAGTTTACATACACTCAATTAGTATTTGGTAGCATTGCCTTTAAATTGTTTAACTTGGGTCAAACGTTTCAGGTAGCCTTCCACAAGCTTCCCACAATAAGTTGGGTGAATTTTTGCCCATCCCTCCTGACAGATCTGGTGTAACTGAGTCAGGTTTGCAGGCCTCCTTGCTTGCACACACTTTTTCAGTTCTGCCCACAAATGTTCTATAGGATTTATGGGATTTGTGATGGCCACTCCAATACCTTGACTTTGTTGTCCTTAAGCCATTTTGCCACAACTATGGAAGTATGCTTGGGGTCATTGTCCATTTGGAAGACCCATTTGTGTCCAAGATTTAACTTCATGACTGATGTCTTGAGATGTTGCTTCAATATAACCATATAATTTTCATACCTCATGATGCCATCTATTTTGTGAGGTGCACCAGTCCCTTCTGCAGCAAAGCACCCACACAACATGATGCTTCCACCACCGTGCTTCACGGTTGAGATGGTGTTCTTCAGCTTACAAGCGTCCCCCTTTTTCCACCAAACATAACGATGGTCGTTATGGCCAAACAGTTCTATTTTTGTTTCATAAGTCCAGAGGACATTTCTCCAAAAAGTACGATTTTGTCCCCATGTGCAGTTGATAACCATAGTCTGTTTTTTTATGGCAATTTAGGAGCAGAGGCTTCTACCATGCTGAGTGGCCTTTCAGGTTATGTCCATATAGGACTTGTATGGTATGATATACCACAACTGTCAGCCAATCAGGATTCAGGGCTCGAACCAACCAGTTTATAATAACTAATTTACTGCATGGTGATGTCACCATGGAATGCCACAACTCCATCCCACCAAAACAGGCTGACATTTCAGGCGGTCTTTTCAAACAGCTCAACACTAAAAGGGAATAATCATCATTTTCACAATTTCACAGTATTTTTCCAACCTCATGTTGTGGAAATACAGTATATATAAAATGCTGACCTTCTGTTCTGTCCTGAACTGATCAGGCATCACAGTGCTGTATGTCACATCATGGTGGATCTCTGGGTTTGGGAACTCTTTTTTTGTTGCGTTAGGCATATGAAAGTGACAATACTGTGACTTAACAAAAATATTAACATTAGGTTGTGATTTTGAATTCATTATGCATGGCTTATGAATGTGTTATGACGTCCTTATGTAGGCACCCTTCATAATAAAGTGTTTCTGTTCTCCACAGTGTAACAATGTATACCTACAATATAAACCCATTCCATATTTACATTGTGTCTGCCTGTATGTATAACCATGTAAATGCATTGTATTTAGAGCCTTAAAACAGTCTTCCCCAAATCAATAGCTACATAGCTGTGTCATACTGAACAAATTAACCAAAGGATGATGGCATGTGACCTGCAATTATTACTATAGTGTCTAAAAGACTAGACCAAGTTGTACTCTCTAAGTCAGCTGTCTATGATGATCAAACACAGTGTGATTGAGGAGAGGTATGGAGGGCTAACCTGTGGTGACTGACAGGTGCAAGTATGTACTTTGATCTCGTCCTGCAGTCTCCACAGCACACCAGTAATACCCAGAGTCCTCTGGCTGCAGATCAGTCATGTTAACAGAGAAGATTCTTCGGGTCACATCATCAGAGATGGACACTGTCCCAGATATCTTTGGTTGGTCCGTGCGTACAAGAGCAGAACAAGAATTCCAGTAATCTCCTTGACACCAGTATTTGACATATTGTATGTATCTCTGATCATAGCGACATGGGATGGTGATGTAGTTTCCTGTCTTCACAGACACCTTACTCACAGTTGACACACCGTACGCTCCTGCCTGAGTACCTGCAGACACAGCAACAGAAAACACTTTTAGACTCCTTTCGGTCGACTGATAAGGTTGTCTACCAATTACCCATTCAGGACACCAGTAGGAGTGAGAAGTGCACAACATGGCTGGTATGGCCGGGATGAGTGTGGGCTCAATATATAAGCTAGCTAATATTTTGTCTTCAGGGTTTCAGCATAGCCAGTACCTGACTTCAAACAGCAGTGCACAGAAACATGAGACTTTATCAATTCATAAAAACATTTTACCAGTACCTGAGAGTCTGGAGAAGATGACTAGGAGGAGGGGGAGATGAGGAGCCATGTGTTTCTGTGTGGTACAAACTGTACACAAATGTATGTGTCAAGGGAAGAGGCACCAACGACAATGACTCCTATACACATCACAGTCTGTACCCCTCTTTCTGCTTCTGTTTAAGTGAACATGCCCCTGATTGGCTGGTAACAATACATTCTGTGGATCAGTCAATAAAACTGATATGATTTGATTTATTCAAATGAATTCATTTAAATTGTATTTATTTATGTACTTACTTGATGTATTTTTTCCCCGATAAAGTTAGACCAATATCTCCACAGACCAGACCTAAAATCAGCTTCAAAGTAAACTAATGATCAGATCTACCACGATACAGTCTGTGATTTTAAGGTGGTTAGACAAAATTCAGATACGAAGCCTCTCTGTCTTAAAAGACTAAAAAGGAATAGAAAAAGAAACAATAAACATTGTCTGTGTCGAGGAAATAAACCCTGGTCATAGACACATCTCAAAACCACATTGTCCTGTAAGGTAGCTCATCAGCAGTAGCTCAGGAAGCTGATGTACCACAAGACTACAGGTTTCAGGTTAACTCATTACATTACATGTTGATAAAACAGCTTACCTCTACTGTAGGGTTGGTTGACCCTGCACTACTAGAGTGGAGGCAGTGGCTGGTGTGGAGTCACTATTGGTTTATTTTACAAGAAGTTTGTGGACGCTCATTTTTCTTGGTCGCTAATTAATGAGCCCCCCTAAAATAAATCAATATATCATACAATATATTTTATGTGTTATTTCTTCTTTTTTTCGTCAACATTTCCATCGCAACTTAAAATCCAATTTAGTAGGTGCTAGGACCTGGGGGAGGCTGCTGGCGCTCTAGTGACTGTTATTCTTTAGGACAGATGGCTGACAAAAATTGATTTGCACTTTTTGCACCAAAGTATGTTCATCTCTAGGAGACAGAACGCGTCTCCTTCCTGAGCGGTATGACGGCTGCGTGGTCCCTTGGTGTTTATAATAATAATATGCATATATTAGTACCTGAGACAGAGTAGGAGGCAATTCACTCTGGGCACTCTATTCATCCAAAAATGAACATGCTGCCCCCTATCCCAATTAACTGTGTACCCATTTAATAACCAGACCTTCATACAAACTTGCTATGCTGAATTCTTGCCACACAATCGAACGTGTTGCCAGCACGCCCACAAGCGAGTCACAAGGGGCGGCCTAAGCTGCACGCGGCAATTTACCACTATCTAGTGTACATGCACAGTTAGGCCTACTTGTAGCTAACATTTAAGTTAACCTTAGCTACTTCCGTGGCTTGAGACTGCTAGCTAACAATAAACGGAACGGAGGGAATATGCCAGACCCCCCTAAAAGAGGCTTAGCCCCTCTATCCAGTAATCTCTAGTGACGTCCCTGGGCTAAACACTGCACGCTTCTTTACCAAAGGTTCATTGCCACGTTCATGTGCTTTCGGAGTTCTGTGAAATTCCTAGTTCTGACTGGGTAGTTTCACATGAATGATCCTCCAAGTCGGAATTACAAGAGGAAAATTAGAAAATGTTGCTGCCTGAGTTGCTGAGTTGTGACGTTTCACCACTGACCTAGGAACATTTTCAACCAAAAGATGACAACAAATCTGTTTTTGACCACTACAGCCTCATCAGTATGTAATTTGTAATGTAATTAGATTGACCATATTGTGAATATGAAGGTAGATAAACTCTTACTGGTTGAAGAATTGTTCTGACCAAATCACCAAATAGCACATGAATGAAACAAAGTCGTATTTCCGACACCAAAAATTTGAAATTTTGACAGGCACATGAATGTAGGATTTTTATTTTTTGTTTAACTAGGCAAGTCAGTTAAGAACAAATTCTTATTTACAATGATGGGCTGCCCCAGCCAAACCCGGACGATGCTTGGCCAATTGTGCACTGCCCTATGGGACTCCCAATCATAGCCAGATGTAATACAGCCTGGATTCAAACCAGGGACTGTAGTGACACCTCTTGAACTTAGATGCAGTGCCTTAGACCGCTGCTCCACTCGGGTCATCACTAGATTCCATACCCAGAAAGTCATTAATCCGCCCATTTCTACATTTGATCTTCTTAAAATTTGATTTTAAACCCGACTTTATCCCTGACCTAACCACACTGTTAACCTAACCACACTGTTAACCTCAACCCTAACCTTTAATAAAATGTGGCTACGGAATCTGACTTTGTGGCTGTGGAATCTGACTCTGTGGCTATGGAAGCTAATGGAATCCTATCATGGTCTGCCCACGTCTCCGGTTCAGGATCGAACTCAACCCCAGCCTTTAAAATGCCATAGCACCTCCTACAGAATCCTTCAAATTCAATTTAAAAAACAATACATTCAAAATGACAAATAATATTCCAAATTACTTAATAAAAGGTGCCATAAATGAATCAAAGTAAATGTTGATGGATACCAACTTAGGGAACTTAAACAGTAACCTATGATAAACGCCCCACTGTCAATAACCCCCCTCCCTCATACTTTAACAGATTTGGTTTGAACCCCGGGAACTCCTTTACATGTGTCCTTCAACTCTCCACTTGGGTTCATCATTTATTTTGGGGAGACAGAGACCAGGACACGTGAGTTTTCAATGGCGACCACAAACAGTTCTGATTTTGTATATAGGTTTATAACTTTTATGAAACAGTACAGTTGGAAAATATATGGCAAATATAAATCAACACTGAGATAGATGGGAGGGGTAGAGGGGAGGGGTAGAGGGGAGGGATAGAGTGGAGGGGTAGAGAGGAGGGGTAGAGGGGAGGGATAGAGGGGAGGGTAGAGGGGAGGGGTTGAGGGGAGGGATAGAGGGGAGGGGAGGGGGAGGGTGGAGGGTAGAGGGGAGGGGTAGAGGGGGGGGGAGGGGTAGAGGGGAGGGGTAGAGGGGAGGGGTAGAGGGGAGGGATAGAGGGGGAGGAGTTGATGGGAGGGGTAGAGGGGTGTGGTTGAGGGGAGGGGTAGAGGGGAGGGTAAAGGGGAGGGATAGAGGGGAGGAGTTGAGGGGAGGGGTAGAGGGGAGGGATAGAGGGGAGGAGTTGATGGGAGGGGTAGAGGGGATTGATAGAGGGGAGGAGTTGAGGGGAGGGGTAGAGGGGGGGTAGAGGGGAGGGGAAGATGGGAGGGGAAGATGGGAGGGGTAGAGGGGTGGGATAGAGGGGAGGAGTTGAGGGGAGGGATAGAGGGGAGGGGAAGATGGGAGGGGTAGAGGGGAGGGATAGAGGGGAGGAGTTGAGGGGAGGGGTAGAGGGGAGGGGAAGATGGGAGGGGAAGATGGGAGGGGTAGAGGGGAGGGTAGAGGGGAGGAGTTGAGGGGAGGGGTAGAGGGGAGGGGTAGAGGGGAGGGGAAGATGGGAGGGGTAGAGGGGAGGGATAGAGGGGAGGGGGAGAGGGGAGGGATAGGGGGATAGGGGAGGAGTTGAGGGGAGGGGTAGAGGGGAGGGGTAGAGGGGAGGAGTAGAGGGGAGGAGTAGGAGGGGAGGGGTAGAGGGGAGGAGTTGATGGGAGGGGTAGAGGGGAGGGATAGAGGGAGGAGTTGAGGGGAGGGGTAGAGGGAGAGATAGAGGGAGGGGTAGAGGGGAGGGATAGAGGGGAGGGGTAGAGGGGAGGGATAGAGGGGAGGGGTAGAGGGGAGGATAGAGGGGGGAGGGGTAGAGGGGAGGGGTAGATGGGATGGGTAGAGGGGATGGGTAGAGGGGAGGGGTAGAGGGGAGGGATAGAGGGGAGGGGTAAAGGGGAGGGGTAGAGGGGAGGGATAGAGGGGAGGGGTAGAGGGGAGGGGTAGAGGGGAGAGGGGAGGGGTAGAGGGGAGGGGTAGAGGGGAGGGTAGAGGGGTAGAGGGGAGGGGTAGAGGGGAGGGGTAGATGGGAGGGGTAGAGGGGAGGGGCAGAGGGGAGGAGTAGATGGGAGGGGTAGAGGGGAGGGGTAGAGGGGAGGGATAGAGGGGAGGGGTAGAGGGGAGGGATAGAGGGGAGGGGTAGAGGGGAGGGGTAGAGGGGAGGGATAGAGGGGATGGGTAGAGGGGAGGGATAGAGGGGAGGGGTAGAGGGGAGGGATAGAGGGGAGGGGTAAAGGGGAGGGGTAGAGGGTAGGGGTAGAGGGGAGGGGTAGAGGGTAGGGGTAGAGGGGAGGGGTAGAGGGTAGGGGTAGAGGGGAGGGGTAGAGGGGAGGGGTAGATGGGAGGGGAAGATGGGAGGGATGGATGGGAGGGGTAGAGGGGAGGGATAGAGGGGAGGAGTTGAGGGGAGGGGTAGAGGGGAGGGGTAGAGGGGAGGGGTAGATGGGAGGGGTAGAGGGGAGGGGTAAAGGGGAGGGGTAGAGGGGAGGGGTAGAGGGGAGCTGAACGACTAAAAACAAACAAAATACAACTAATGTCAAATATACTGTGTCAGTAAAATGTATATAGTATGTAAAAGCAGGATATAGAAGCCTAAGTGTTGTTGTATATATATATATATATATATATATATATATATATATACAGCACTGTATATATTTACAAAATAATATATGGGGGATTGGAAATGATGCAGACAATTACCCCATACCTAAAAATAAATAAGTAAAGTGATCCCCAATAAATATAACATGATTTACAAAAATAAAATGCTTCTGTGTAATTCCTACAAACAGCTGCTATAAATAGATGTAACAATTGCATTGAACCATCAATGTCCATTGTTTAATATATATACTGTATATAGTACATTATATTATTGCAGTACAGTAGTTATTATACATAGTAGCTGTCTATACTAAGATCTTAATACACATTTGATCATGATTAGTTACAGGCATAGGACATTAAACTAGATGAGATCAATAAGATCATGATGTAAGAAATAAGAGACAAGGGGAAAGGTGGTGGAACATAACTAATAACAGAAATGTGATGATAATCAGAACAAACACAGCAGACTGCCTTCAGTAGTTTATTACACTATAGAATAGAGGTGTCTTCCTGGGATGGGTGAAGAGGTATGACAGAATCATATTGGAGGCAGATAGATGTTGTGACACAGGAGAGAGGAGTGTTCTGTCCTTCCAGTAAAAGGAAGGTCCTCTCTGTCAGTCACTACTGTGCTGCTGCTGCCCTCTGCTGGAGATGAAGTGAAACATTCAGTCACAATCTCCATTGTGAAGTTTCCACTAGATACAGATCTAGGATCAGCTTCCCCTCCTCCGATCCTAACCTTAACCTTTGGTGGGGATTTTTTTTTTATGTGACCCAAGATCATCATCTAGGGCCAACGTCACCCTAAACCGACAGAGGAGACACCAACACTGACCTGTGTGGTCACCTGTAGAGCTAGTGAGCTGTAGACCACATGATCATCTGGTTCTGCTGACTACAGAGGAGGAACAGGTAGAGAGGTGAACAGGGACAGTTCTGTCATGATGGAGATACACTATAAAACACACTTCTATGTGAAATTAAAAGTGTAGACAGTTATAATTGTGATATGTAACATAAAGGTGATATATTAGGCCTACAGCTATAATGGTGATGTAACCATGACTATATTAACACTGAGGAAACATTCACCTACTGTTGTTTCTGATAACATAATACTAGCTGTGGATAATCAGTAGAACAGCTTTACCTTGGTCTGTCCTTTTAGTTGGGTCTTGTGCTGGAGGATGACAGTGCTGTATGTGACATCACCAGCTTCAGGAAATGGATCCTGTTGGTAGAGAGACGCCCAAGTAACAAAAACGTGTTGTTATACTGTTATAGTGTACATTTACCTATTGCTTGTTCCAAGACAGAAAATTAGACTGGAAATACAATTGTTTTCTAAAAACAGATGCACATTTGCCAAGGCTATGACGCTTTATGAGTAACAGCAATAATGTTGTCTAAGAGCCGAGATGCTTGTAGCCATATGTTGACCTTCTCTTCTGTCCTGAACTGATCAGGCATCACAGTGCTGTACATCACGTCATGGTGGCTCCTTGGGTTTGGGCTCTGAGAAATTGACAACACAGAAGGTAAACATATGGATACACGCACAGGAAAAGAGAGAGTACACTAACTTCAGATACTCAGCTCACACTGCAGAGATGGAGGTGAGAGAGAGAGAGAAGGGGGGAGAGAGAGAACCCCAGCTCACACTACAGAGATGGAGGAGAAAGAGAGAAAGAGGGAGAGAAAGAGAGACAGACATCCCAGCTCATTCCGCAGAGATGGAAGAGAAGAGAGAGAGAGAGAGAGAGAGAGAGAGAGAGAGAGAGAGAGAGAGAGAGAGAGAGAGAGAGATTGAGAGAGAGAGAACCCCAGCTCAAACCGCAGAGATGGAGGAGAAAGAGAAAGAGAGAAGCCCAGCTCAC
This sequence comes from Oncorhynchus nerka, assembly GCF_034236695.1. Classification (NCBI taxonomy): domain Eukaryota; kingdom Metazoa; phylum Chordata; class Actinopteri; order Salmoniformes; family Salmonidae; genus Oncorhynchus; species Oncorhynchus nerka. The sequence goes on from NC_088405.1 coordinate 16,393,617, forward strand.
ACTGTAGAGATGGAGGAGAGAGAGAGCGAGTGGCATAGGGAGAGAGAGAGAGAGAGAGAGAGAGAGAGAGAAAGAAAGAGATCCCCACCCCACACTGCAGAGATGCCAAAAATACTTTCACCCTGCCACCAAACATCAGCTGATTGTAAGCATTTTGCGAGACAATGCCTCAAAAGCTAATGTCTACCTGACCGTCTATTCCAACCTGGACTTGAACAGCGTTTATGACCAGGTCCACCTCTACAAAGCTTCAATCCCAACTTTCTCCAGGACCCTGAAGGACGTCACCCTGAACCGTACCCCCAGCAACTCACACAGGAGGAGCAGATCAACAGACTCCCCACCCAGATTAGCGAGAAACCCTCCCAGACCTATAAGACCCCCTCCTGAAAGACCTGCACTTAGAGAAGCCATGCCAAGATGACCTACACCCAGACCACAGCATCACCAGCCACAACCCAACCAGCTAAGACTCCCCCAAGCAAAACGTGGTCACACCCTTTATAGGTAACCCCCATTTCAGACATATGCCCCTTCTGCCCACCCCATGCCCCCCACCCCTGTGGCAAGGACCTCAACATGACAGCAGAACATAAGCCCAGGCCGTGAGCAGAGCAACAGCCCCAACCACCACTATAACACCCTCCCAAGCCCCATCCTGCAATCTAAGAGGTACAGTTGAAGTTGGAAGTTAATAAACACTTAGCTTGGAGTAATTAAAAATCATCTTTCTACCTCTCCACAAATGTCTTGTTAACAGAGTATAGTTTTGGCAAGTCATTTAGGACATCTACTTTGTGCATGACACATGTAATTTTTCCAACAATTGTTTACAGAGAGATTATTTCACTTATAATTCACAATATTTACAATTCCAATGGGTCAGAAGAATACATACACTAAGTTGACTGTGCCTTTAAACAGCTTGGAAAATTCCAGAAAATGATGTCATGAATTTAGAAGCTTCTGATAGGCGAATTGACATAATTTGAGTCAATTGGAGGTGTCCCTGTGGATGTATTTCAAGGCCTACCTTCAAACTCAGTGCCTCTTTACTTGACATCATGGGAAAATCAAAAGAAATCAGCCAGACCTCACCTCCACAAGTCTGGTTCATCCTTGGGAGCAATTTCCAAACGCCTGTTCATCTGTACAAACAATAGTACGGAAGTATAAACACCATGGGACCCCGCATACCGTTCAGGAAGGAGACGTGTTCTGTCTCCTAGAGATGAACATTCTTGGTGCGAATAGTGCAAATCAATCCCAGAACAACAGCAAAGGACCTTGTGAATATGCTGGAGGAAACAGGTACAATAGTATCTATATCCACAGTAAAACGAGTCCTATATCGACATAACCTGAAAGGCCACTCAGCAAGGTGGAAGCCACTGCTCCAAAACCGCCATTAAAAAAAAACAGACTAGGGTGTGGAACTGCACATGGGGACAAAGATCGTACTTTTTGGAGAAATGTCCTCAGGTCTGATGAAACAAAAATATAACTGTTTGGCCATAGTGACCATCGTTATGTTTGGAGGAAAAAGGGGGAGGCTTGCAAGCCGAAGAACACCATCCCAACCATGAAGCACGGGGGTGGCAGCATCATGTTGTGGGGGTGATTTGCTGCAGGAGGGACTGGTGCACTTCACACAATAGATGGCATCATGAGAAAGGAACATTATGTGGATATATTGAAGCAACATCTCAAGATCAGTCAGGAAGTTAAAGCTTAGTCGCAAATGGGTCTTCCAAATGGACAATGATCCCAAGCATACTTCCAAAGTTGTGGCAAAATGGCTTAAGGACAACAAAGTCAAGGTATTGGAGTGGCCATCAAAAAGCCCTGACCTCAAGCCTATAGAAAATTTCTGGGCAGATCTGAAAAAGCGTGTGCGAGCAAGTAGGCCTACAAACCTGACTCAGTTACACCAGCTCTGTCAGGAGGAACGGGCCAAAATTCACCCAACTTATTGTGGGAAGCTTGTGGAAGGCTACCCGAAACGCTTGACCTAAGTTAAACAATTTAAAGGCAATGCTACCAAATACTAATTGAATGTATGTTAACTTCTGACCAACTGTGAATGTGATGAAAGACATAAAAGCTGAAATAAATCATTCTCTACTATTATCATGTCATTTCACTTTCTTAAAATAAATTGGTGTATAACCTAAATTGGTGTATAACCTAAAACAGGGAATTCTTACTAGGATTCATTGTCAAGAATTGTGAAAAACTGAGTTTAAATGTATTTGGCTAAGATGCACGTAAACCTCCGACTTCAACTGTACCTATCAGATGCTCAACATGCTCTGCACACACCTACTGTGATGGTCCGGGCCTAAACCACTCAAAAACAACCTTAGGCACTATGGAACACAAATCTTTAACTATCTCATCCTGGAATATACAAGGTCTGAGGTTATCTGGCTTTGGCCTAAAGAGCAGGAACCCAGACTTCATCAAAGAAATTGGAAATATAGATATTGTCATCCTACAAGAAACATGGTATAAAGGAGACGGACCCACTGGTTGCCCTCTAAGCTACAGAGAGCTGTTAGCCACATCCACCAAACTACCAGGTGTCAAACAGGGAAGAGACTCAGGGGTATGCTAATTTCGTATAGAGCAGACCTAACCCACTCCATTTGTCAAAACAGGAACATTTAACATCTAGCAAGAAACTAATAATGAAATTATCTCAACAGAGAAGAATATCCTCATGTGTGCTACCTATATCCCCCAGTAGAATCCCCGTGGTTTAACGATGACAGCTTCTCCATCCTAGAGGGGGAGATCAACAATTTCCAGTCTCAGGGATGTGTGCTAGTCTGTGGCGGCCTAAATGTCAGAACTCGACAAGAACCTGACACCCTCAGAACACAAGGGGACAAACACCTTCCTGGAGATGACCACATTCCCGCCCCCATATGCCTCCCTGAGGCATCAAAGCCAAAGGAATGGAATAATATTATGAAATGCTATAGAAAGAAGGAACGTAGTGTGAAATCTAGCAAAAAACAATTAGTCAACAACAAATTCAATCCCTCTAGAAAATTTCCTGGACAAAATGTTTCACTGTAATACTGAAGGTGTAAACTTGGCAGTAGAAAACCTAAACAGTATATTTGACCTTTCAGCATCCAAAATCAAATATAAAAATGTCAAGCAGACAACCTAAGAAAATTAACAACAATGACAAATGGTTTGATGAAGAATGCATAAACCTAAGAAAGAAATTGAGATACCAATCCAACCAAAAACATAGAGACCCAGAAAACCTGAGCCTACGCCTTCGCTATGGTGAATCACTAAAACAGTACAGACATACACTATGGAAAAAGGATCAGCATGTCAGACATCAGCTCAATGTCATTAAAGAATCCATAGAATCTAACCAATAAACCACTTCTCCAATCTATTTGGCTCTGTAACAACGAACACAAAGCAAAAACATATACGTGATCAAATACAAATCTTAGAATCCACTATTAAAGACTTCCAGAACCCACTGGATTCTCCAATTCAATTGAAGGAACTAGAGGACAAAATACAAGCCCTCCAACCCAAAAAGGCCTGTGTGGCTGATGGTATCCTAAATGAAATAATAAAATATACAGACCACAAATTCCAATTGGCTATACTTAAACTCTATAACATAATCCACAGCTCTGGCACATTCTCCAATATTTGGAAACAAGGACCAGTGGTGTAAAGTACTCAAGTAAAAATATGTTAAAGTACTAATTAAGAAGTTCTTTTTGGTATCTGTACTTTTCAACATATATATCATTCAATTGGCGAGGGCACTGGAACAGTCTGCAGCACCCGGCCTCACCCTACTAGAACCTGAAGTCAAATGTCTACTGTTTCCTCTTGATCTGGTGCTTCTGTCCCCAACCAAGGAGGGCCTACAGCAGCACCTAGATCTTCTGCACAGATTCTGTCAAACCTGGACCCTGACAGTAAATCTCAGTAAGACAAAAAATAATGGTCTTCCAAAAAAGGTTCAGTTGCCAGGACCACAAATACAAATTCCATCAAGACAACGTTGCACTAGAGCACACAAAAAACTAGACATACCTTGGCCTAAACATCAACGCCACAGGTAACTTCCACAAAGCTGTGAATATCTTATTACCTTGTCTCTGAGATCAAAGAACATCAAATGTGACATACCAATTAGGATCTGGCTAAATATACTTGAAACAGTTATAGAACCCATTGCCCTTGATGGTTGTAAGATCTGGGGTCCGCTCACCAACAAGAATTCACAATATGGGACAACACCAAATAGAGACTCTGCATGCAGAATTCTGCAAAAATATCCTCAGTGTACAATGTAAAACACCAAATAATGCATGCAGGGCAGAGATACCCGCTAATTATCAAAATAAAGAAAAGAGACGTTAATTCTACAACCACACAAAAGGAAGCGAATCCCAAACCTTCCGTAACAAAGCCATCACCTACAAATAAATTATCTTCAAGAAGAGTCCCCTCAGCAAACTGGTCCTGGGGCTCTGTTCACAAACACATACATACCCCACAGAGCCCCAGGACAGCAACACAATTAGACCCAACCAATTCTTGAGAAAGCAAAACAATTATTACTGTCACGCACTGACCTTATATATCTCTGTTCTATAAATAGGTCAGGGTGTGACTAGGGTGGGTACTCTAGTGTTGTATGTCTGGGGTTGTTGTATGTCTAGGGTTGTTGTATGTCTATGGGTTGTTGTAGGTCTATGGGTTTTTGTATTTCTATGTTGGCCTGATATGGATCCCAATCAGACAGCTGTTTATCGTTGTCTCTGATTATGGATCATATTTAGGCAGCCCTGTTACCCACTTTCTGGTGTGGGATCTTAACTGTGTGTAGTTGCCTGTCAGAATGATATTGTATAGCGTCACGGTTCGGGTTGTTAGTTTGTTCGGTGTTCAGTCTTTTAATAAAGAGAATGTACGCATACCACGCTGCGCCTTGGTCTCCTTCATACGATGATTGTGACAATTACTTGACACATTGTTAAGAATTGACAAAATACTGAGCAAACTAGAATGTTATTTGGCCCTAAACAGAGAGTACACAGTGGCAGAATACCTGACCACTGTGACAGTCTGCAAATTATGGAAATCTTTCACTATGTATAGCCTTGCTTTTGAGAAAGGCTGCCTGAAGCAGACATGGCTCTCAAGAGAAGACAGGCTATGTGCACACTGCCCACAAAATGAGGTGTAAACTGAGCTGCACTTCCTAACCTCCTGCCAAATGTATGACCATTATTAGAGACACATATTTCCCTCAGATTACACAGACCAACAAAGAATTCGAAAACAAATCCAATTTTGATAAACTCCCATATCTAGTGGTTAAAATACCACAGTGTGTAATCACAGCAGCAAGATTTGTGAACTGTTGCCACAAGAAAAACCTTTACAACATATATTTGTGTATTTATTTTCCCTTTTGTACTTTAACTCTTTGCACATCATTACAACACTATAGGTGGCAGGATAGCCTAGTGGTTAGAGTGTTGGACTAGTACCTGAAAGGTTGCAAGTTCAGATCCCCAGCTGACAATATACACATTTGTTGTGCTGCTCTTGAACAGGCAGTTAACCCACTGCTCCTAGGCTGTCATTGAAAATAAGAAGTTGTTCTTAACTGTAAAAAATGTATAGACGTAATATGACATTGGAAATGTATTTTGGAACTTTAGTGAGTGTGATGTTTACTGTAAATGTTGTTTTGTTATTTAACTTTGTTTACTATCTATTTCCCTTGCTTTGGCAATGTAAACATATGTTTCCCATGCCCCCCTCCCCCAAAAAATTCTCAAGGAAGGGATTGTGCAGCATGAAACAGGGGGTAATTAAACATAATAAATACCATTCCAGCTGGGTTAGGGAGGAATGGATTGTGGGTTTTTAAGTAAGTAAAGAGGGTCGTTAACCTATGGTTGAACCAACTCAACTTAGCTCTGGGATGTTTAGATAAGGCAGCAAGTATCTCCCTAGGTTTTCCATTATCTGGAACTGTCTGCTGAATAGTGATAGACGAAGGTGAGATTTCAGAAGTTAATCTTGATATGGTTTGTGTCTGGAGTGAGTGAGCTAGGGGGTTGGAATAAACCTTTGAACCTTTTTTGCCTTGGTCGATAGGAGGAAGGATATTTTATATCCTATGACGTCAAATTTTGTATATAAACTGTTGTTCGTGGTTCCATGGCAGCGAGCTCCGAGAATAAATACTATTATCTAATTTTGATAAGACTGGTCTCTATCTATTTTATGCAAATAGGAATCTTACCAATTCTTATAAAATAGACTGAGTGAATTTAATTAATGAACACATATAGGAATTATGAAATTCCGATGACAGAGAGAGAGAGAGAGAGAGAGAGAACACTAGCTCAAACTGCAGAAATTGAGGATAGAGAGATAGAGAGAGAGATATCGAGAGAGAGATAGAGAACACCAGCTCACACTGCAGAAATCGAGGACAGAGAGATCGAGAGAGAGAGAGAGATAGAGAACAACAGCTCACACTGCAGAAATTGAGGAGAGAGAGAAGGAGAGAGAGAGAGAGAAGGATAGAGAGAGAGAGAGAGAGAGAGAGAGAGAGAGAGAGAACCCCGGCTCAATGCAGAGATGGAGTTATTGTTTCTAGTCCAAGTTCTCCACAGAAAAAGACCAGTTTTATTCAGTTTGTACCTGCTGTGCTATTTTTCTGGTGTTGGTCACTGTGCTGTATGTAATGTCCTGCTCAGAGTCAGCAGACTGCAAAGAAATAAATAGCAAAGAGGAACAGGACATGTCTATTTACATGTCTATTTCAGATGTATGTTTAGTGAACTGACAATTTCCTGTTATCTGTCTTTTTAACATTGTTTTTCAACATTTTGAGCACTGTAAGAGCTTGGGTTCAGTTAGAATATGGGACCTGTTATGTCAACTCATTGATAGTCAACTGAACAGGTAACGCTGGAGTCAAATGGTAGATGATCCCAGATCAAGAACAGAAAAGCAGATGGTTGAAAATAATACAATTAAATAAGTGTATCCTACCACTGAGTTGTTAGTTGTCTGGTCCTTGGCCTTATTGTCCTCTGGAATAAGGAGAGGGAGATGTCAGTAACTTCTGAGTTTGTTATAGTACAATAATACCTCTGAATGGGTTTCTAAAAGACAATTCCTCCAAATGTTTTCTGTCATTCAACATGAATCACAGGCAAGAAATATACTGTTGGTCACAATATCAATACATGTAGTATTTTCTAAACTATTCTCCTTTTTATATTCACATAAAATGACTACTTACTAGGCCTTCTCCACATCTTCCATGTTACTAGGATACCAGCTGTCACCACCACCAACATGCCCAGAGAGATGAGTAGGACTTTCAGATCTATGGACCTGATGGATTACATATACGAACTTGAAATAAAAATACAATTAAAAGAGATCATTATAAATTGTTCATTTGTTGTGATACATGGAACAATTATTTATCTGTTCACATGTGTGGAAGTTGACCATGCAAATGAAGAGATATGATTATTATTGAGATTATGACTATTTATTAAGTTTGCAACTTGTTCTTGCACATGAGTTAGTATAACACAATAATGCTGCTACTTCTCTCAAGGCAACCACAGAGATGTTCTACCCAGGAGGAAGTGGTAACAGTCTCTATATGCATTTAGGGAGGGTGTTTGGTTTGCATTAACTGTTGTAGTGTATGATGGAATTGTAATGTTTCTCTGAGTTCATATTATCTAACAACATGTGGGATAAAACATCTGAAGGAGTGATAATAACCTCTGGTGGACTTCCTCCATGTTCCCCTCATCTCCTTGACTTGTGTTGTCAGTCTGAACAGGCTCAGCAGTTGGAGAGGCAGAGGGTTGTTGAGGGGTTGGATCTTGGGTTGCTGTGAGGTAAAACAACAATATCATCAATGAAGTTAATGGTAAACCAGATAGTCAGGTTGTATAGCAACATCACATTCATAGTTCATATTACAATTAGTTCCAGATGATACCAGTGGATAAAACAAAGTGAATCATATTGATCATAAAGTATGTGATTGATCTACTAACTTGAGGTCATCTTAGAGGTTCTCTGTGTTGCAGTTTGTTGACTGACAGTGATGTGAACAGGCATCTCTAGTTCTCCAACTCTACACCAATACCAGTCAGTGTTCTCCATCTTCAGTCCACTCATAGTCACTGTTAAGCCTGTTCTGTTGTTGGCATCACTAGTCCACTTTAATGTCACTGATGTTCCATGTAAAGTCCCAGAATACCCACTCACACAATCACCACCCATCCTGCACCACTTCATGTCTCCAGAGTTACTATAGTAACAACAGACAGTGACACTCCCTCCTTCTACTCCAGTCACTTCCTGTTGTTCCACATAGAGTTCTGGAGTACCTGAACACAGGTAAAAAACAAGAATTCAGAGAAGAAAAAAGTGCTTTTACAACAGCCTCCTTATAAATTCCTTCAAGCTGCATTCTGTGATTGGTACATCCATTTTTGGTCTTTTAAATTCATAATAATTATATATAGTCATTGATTCTTGAAGAATGTAACTATCCTCACAATCTTAGTTCTGTTACTCCATCATGACACAAAATATAATCTTGTTTTAACTACATGTACAGTATAGCTCTGTCTAGGAATGATTCATTCTACTTTACTAGATACAAGCAGTGAAGGGATCTTACCTGGAGTGACAGACAGGTAGAACCATGTTATCATGATATCTGTTCCTCCATTGATCTCCACAACACACCTGTAATAATCAGAGTCCCATAACGTCAGGTCAGTCATGGTCACGGTGAAGATTCTCTTGTTGATGTCATCAGATATTGAGGTCTTACCACTGCTTTTAGGATGGTCAGTACGTACTACATAAGAACATACTACCCAACCTAATCCTTGACACCAGTATTTCACATGGTTGATGTGATTCAGATCATAGCGACATGGGAAGGTGATGGAGCCTCCAGTCTGCACAGACACAGTCCTCACTGTGGACACATCAACACAAAATACATTTAAATTTGAGTTAAAATGTAATAGAATCTTTATAGAGGAAACGTTTAAAAATCACATTAATCCAACACTTGAAACAGCTTGTTCATGATTGAGATTGATTACACAGTGTTTAAAGTGAACTGACCCAGGTGACTTCGCCCTTAATTCATAGAAATGTGACCCTTACCTGCTGAGAGTCTGTCGAAGATGAGGAGTAGGAGGAGGAGGGGGAGATGAAGAGCCATGTGAGAGTTAGAGTCTGTCTCTTATGTTAAATGGTACCTGAGCACAAATGTGTGTCAAGGACCAAGGCACCAGCCAGAATGACTCTACTTCCTAATGTTAATAGACTTCACTGTCTGTAACTCTCTTCCTGCTTCTGTTTGTGTGTACATTCCCCCCTCAGTGGCAGTATATAGACTACTTTAAAAAACTTCTTAGGGATAGCCCCCTTTTAAAAAAAATGTTCGCCTAAATTACATACCCAAATCTAACTGCCTGTAGCTCAGGCCCTGAAACAAGGAAATGCATATTATTGGTACCATTTGGAAGGAAACACTTTGAAGTTTGTGGAAATGTGAATTTAATGTAGGGGAATATAACACAATAGATCTGGTTGAAGAAAATACAAAGTTAAAACCAAAACGTACCCAAATTAAACTTCCTATTTCTAAGGCCCAGAATCTAGAATATGCATATAATTGTCAGATTGGGATAGAAAACACTCTAAAGTTTCCAAAACGGTCAAAATATTGTCTGTGGGTATAACAGAACTGATATTGCAGGCGAAAACCTGAGGAAAATCAAACGAGTAAGTGGCCTTTATTTTGAAAGCTCCATGTTCCATAGTCTGCCTTCGCTCCATTTAAAGGGATATCAACCAGATTCCTTTTCCTATGGCTTCCCCATGATGTGAACAGTCTTTAGACATAGTTTCAGGCTTTTATTTTGAAAAATGAGCGAGAAAGATCACATCGCGTCATTGTATGGCTGGGTGCCAGCAGTGTTTTGTATGCGCAACAGCTTGAAGCAGTCATTTTCTCTCTCTCTCCTATTGAAGAAGCTACATTCCCGGTTGATATAGTATCGATTATATATTGTAAAAACCACCCGAGGATTGATTCTAAAAGAACGTTTGAAATGTTTCTACGAACATTACGGATACTATTTGGAATTTTCGTCTGTGATGTCGTGACCGCTCGAGCCTGTGGATTTCTGAACATAACGCGCCAACCAAATGGAGGTATTTTGGATATAAAAATCATCTTTATGGAACAAAAGGAACATTTATTGTGTAACTGGGAGTCTCATGAGTGCAAACATCCGAAGATCATCAAAGGTAAGCAATTGAATTTATTGCTTTTCTGACTTTCGTGACCAATCTACTTGGCTGCTAGCCTTTTGTAATATTTTGTCTACTGAGAGAGATGTGCTTACAAAAACGCTTGGTATGTGTTACGGATATAGGTATCCTGTGAGTGTATCCTGTGTGTGTATTTATTTTCTGTCCTTCTCCCCTCACAGGTGGCAATCATCATTCCCCAATCAGTCACCATGCGGTCATCAATCAGAAGACACACCTCCTGTTTCCATTACCCAATCACATCCACTCTCCCTTGGTTTAAAAACACATTCAGTTGTTTCCTCTGGAGCTCGATCTCTCTGTTTTAATCTCTCTGTGTCGCTCGATCTCTCTGTGTTTCAATATCTCTGTGTCTCTCGCTCAATATCTCACTCTCTATATCTCTCTCTCTCTCTTTGGATTGAGCTGTCTTTTGTTTTTGCAACTACATTTCACTTTGTCCCCACCTGTGAGTATTGTTTTGGTTATGGTGTTTGTTTGATGGTGGGAAAAGGGGGTACCAAGACAAGTTGCCCATGGGCATACATTACCCGTAGGAATACTTTGTCTAAGAACACTAGTTAGAACTGGGCGGACCACCCACTGTATTTTTGGTTAGTTAGCTAGCTGTTCTTAAAGCAGGTAGTCTAGCTTAGGGGTGTTTTTTGATAGTTATTATTTCTTTCCTTGGGTCCAGCTCAGCCCCTTTTCCGTAAAAAAAACTATGAAAAAAGCATCATCTGAGAACGGCACCCAATCCAGCCAGAGAAATATCCGCCATTTTGGAGTCAACAGAAGTTAGAAATAACACCATAAATACTCACTTACCTTTGATGATCTTCATGAGAAGGCACTCCCAGGAATTCCAGTTCGACAATAAATGACTGATTTGTTCCATAAAGTTCCAAAAAGTCCATAATTTATGTCCAAATAGTCACTTGTTGTTAGCGTGTTCAGCCCAGTAATCCATCTTCATGAGGCACAGGCACTTCGTCAAGACAAAAACTCTAAAAGTTCCTTTACAGTCCTTTAGAAACATGTCAAACAATTTATGGAATCAATCTTTAGGATGTTTTTAACATAAAACATCAACATGCTCTGCTCCGGTGCGGAGAGAAGTACCCACGCTGCTCGCGGAAATGGGGCCAGATAGAACGCCGTTCCCGGACTGGGCATCGGTGTAGAGGAGGGCCCCAGCCATGGAGCTGGGTTGTACGCCGCACCCGGACTGGACACAGGCGCCGAAGGCGGCTCCGGCCAGGGAGCTGAGTTGACCGACGTGCCTGGACTGGGCACCGGCGCAGAGGAAGACTCCTGCATTGGAGTGGGACTGGACGCCGTCCCTGGACTGGACATCGGCGCAGAGGAAGGCTCCTGCCCTGGAGCTGGAGGTTTTGGACTTTGGACCGTCGCAGGAGGTTCCGGACTGTGGACCGTCGCAAGAGATTCCGGATTGTGGACCGTCTCAGGAGGTTCCGGACAGTGGACCATCTCAGGAGGTTCCGAACAGTGGACCGTCTCAGGAGGTTCCGGACTGTGGACTGTCTCAGGAGGTTCCGGACAGTGGACCGTCTCAGGAGGTTCCGGACTGTGGACCGTCTCAGGAGGTTCCGGATTGTGGACCGTCTCAGGAGGTGCCGGACAGTGGACCGTCTCAGGAGGTTCCGGACTGTGGACCGTCTCAGGAGGTGCCGGACAGTGGACCGTCTCAGGAGGTTCCGGACTGTGGACTGTCTCCGGAGGTTCCGGACTGTGGACCGTCTCAGGAGGTTCCGGACTGTGGACCGTCTCAGGAGGTTCTGGACTGGGAACTGTCGCCGTCAGCTCTGGACTGGGAACTGTCGCCGAAAACTCTGGACTGGGAACTGTCCCCGTCAGCTCTGAACTGGGAACTGTCACCGGAAGCTCTGGATTGGGAACTGTCGCAGGAAGCCTGGTGCGTGGGGCCGGCTCTGGTGGTACCGAACTGGTGGTACCTTAGGGCGAGCGCGAGGAGCAGGCACAGGACATACCAGACTGGGGAGACGCACTGGAGGCCTGATGCGTGGGGCCGGTACAGGGGGCACCGGACTGGTGACACGCACTTGAGGGAGAGTGCGAGGAGGAGGCACAGGACATACCAGCCTGGGGAGGCGCACTGGAGGCCAGATGCGTGAAACTGGTGCATATGACACCGAACTGGTGTCACGCTCCTCAGCAAACCCGCTCTGCAGCGCTCTAATAGCCAACACCTCTCTCCGGAAGCTTTGGTCGAGTTCCTCCTTCCACTCCCTGACTAGCTCCAGTTCACCCCTCTGCTCCGCGGACCACCCCGTGTGCTCCCCCCTACAAATTTTGGGCTGTCTTTTGTGCTTTCTACCTGGCTGTGAACCCCGGCGTCGTCGCTGTCCTCCCTTCTCTTCTTGCGTCTCCCACCAAGGAAGGCGATCCTGTCCTGCCAGGATTTCCTCCCAAGTCCAGGATCCCTTCCCATCCTAAATCTCCTCCCAAGTCCATGATACTTTCTCCACCTGGGCACGCTGCTTGGTCCTGTTGTGGTGGGATCTTCTGTCAGGATCGTTATAATGAATATCAGACCAAGGCGCAGCGTACGTAGAGTTCCACATGTTTATTAATAAATGACACTCACAAAAACAATAAACAAGAATAAACGATACGTGAAGCTCAAGCAGTGATCACAGGCAACTACACAGAAACAAGATCCCACAAAACACAGTAGGAAAAGGCTGCATAAACATGATCCCCAATCAGAGACAACAATAAACAGCTGCCTCAGATTGGGAACAATACCATGCCAACATAGACATATAATAACCTAGATAACCCACTCTAGTCACAACCTGACCTAACCAACATAGAGAATAAAAGGCTCTCTATGGTCAGGGCGTGACATGTTATCTAACAAACAGTTGATCCTTTTAGATTGGATTGACAGCCTCTGGCATGGTAAGGCCTCTGTTTACCATATGGTCAACAAAGATGGCATGGACTTCATTAGACACAACAGTTCCCTGCCGTCAGCTCTCTCTCTCTCTAATGTCCACCTCTTTGACGGGGCCCATGCCCAGCTCTTTGACCTATTTGACAAGGCCCATGCCCAGCTTTTTGACCTCTTAGACCTCTTTGATGGGTCACATGCCCACCTCTTTGACCTCTTTGACCTCTTTAATGGAGTTCCATGCCCAGCTCTTTGACCTCTTTGACGGGGTCCATGCCCACTTCTTTGACCTCTTTGACCTCTTTAATGGAGTTCCATGCCCAGCTCTTTGACCTCTTTGACAGGGTCCATGCCCACTTCTCTGACAGGCCCCTTGTCAAAGAGCTATTTGATTTCTTCCTCTCCCTTGCTGTCTATCTTGCTCCATGTTGAAATAAATTAGTGTTCACACACACCCTTTTCACACACCCACATTAGTTTATGTGTCGGGGGGCTAGGGTCAGTTTGTTATATCTGGAGTACTTCTCCTGTCCTATTCGGTGTCCTGTGTGAATCTAAGTGTGCGTTCTCTAATTCTCTCCTTCTCTCTTTCTTTCTCTCTCTCGGAGGACCTGAGCCCTAGGACCATGCCCCAGGACTACCTGACATGATGACTCCTTGCTGTCCCCAGTCCACCTGGCCATGCTGCTGCTCCAGTTTCAACTGGCCTGGGCCCTAGGACCATGTCCCAGGACTACCTGACATGATGACTCCTTGCTGTCCCCAGTCCACCTGGCCATGCTGCTGCTCCAGTTTCAACTGTTCTGCCTTACTATTATTCAACCATGCTGGTCATTTATGAACATTTGAACATCTTGGCCACGTTCTGTTATAATCTCCACCCGGCACAGCCAGAAGAGGACTGGCCACCCCACATATGCTCTCTCTAATTCTCTCTTTCTTTCTCTCTCTCTGAGGACCTGAGCCCTAGGACCGTGCCCCAGGACTACCTGACATGATGACTCCTTGCTGTCCCCAGTCCACCTGACTGTGCTGCTGCTCCAGTTTCAACTGTTCTGCCTTATTATTATTCGACCATGCTGGTCATTTATGAACATTTGAACATCTTGGTCATGTTCTGTTATAATCTCTACCCGGCACAGCCAGAAGAGGACTGGCCACCCCACATAGCCTGGTTCCTCTCTAGGTTTCTTCCTAGGTTTTGGCCTTTCTAGGGAGTTTTTCCTAGCCACCGTGCTTTTACACCTGCATTGTTTGCTGTTTGGGGTTTTAGGCTGGGTTTCTGTACAGCACTTTGAGATATCAGCTGATGTACGAAGGGCTATATAAATAAATTTGATTTGATTTGATTTGATTTATATGTTGACCAACTGTGGTTACCACTATGTGAAATCAATTAGCAATAATGAATAGTCATTATGTACGGTTATCATGTATTATACATGTCATTTAGATGTTTATATTGTACAAACACACATTTTATTTATGTAGTTCTCAATATCCATATATAGTAGACAAAACACTTAAAAATCTATAGGTTCACCAAATGGTTAAGTGGTTAAAATTAACCCCAAAATCATAGTCACTATAATATATTTCAGCTTTCATCTTTGTCTAAGGACACTTTGGGACCAATAGTCACTACAATCATGTTACTCTCTACTGGAAGATAGGCCACAAATGATTATAAAAATTTGATAATTGGGCGACATGCACCACATTCCCATTGGTAAAAATCTATTTTTCGGTATATAACAAACAGCGCCTTCAGAAATTTTTCAGACCCCTTGACGTTATCCATATTTTGTTATGTTACAGCCATTTTCTAAAATGTATTCTAAATTGTTTTTATCCTCAGCAATCTACACACAAAACCCCATAAAATGTTTTTAGAAATGTTTGCAAATGTATTACAAATAAAAACAGAAATATCACGTTTACATAAGTATTCAGACCCTTTACTCAGTACTTTGTTGAAGCACCTTTGGCAGCAATTACAGCATTGAGTCTTCATAGGTATGACGCTACAAGCTTGACGCACCTGTATTTGGAGATCCTGGAGATCTTGTCAAACTCTGTCAGGCTGGATGGGAAGCGTCGCTGCACAGATATTTTCAGATCTCTCTAGAGATGTTTGATCGGGTTCAAGTCCGGGCTCTGGCTGGGCCACTCAAGGATATTCAGAGACTTCTCCTGAAGTCACTCCTGCATTGTCTTGGCTGTGTGCTTATGGTCATTGTCCTGTTCAAAGGTGAACCATCGCCCCAGTCTGAGGTGCTGAGCACTCTGGAGCAGGTTTTCATCAAGGATCTCTCTGTACTTTGTTCCATTCATCTTTTCCTCGATCCTGACTAGTCTCCCAGTCTCTGTCACTGAAAAACATCTCATTAGTATGATGCTACCACCACCATGCTTCACCGTAGGGATGGTGCCATGTTACCTCCAGACGTGACGCTGGGCATTCTGGAAGTTTCTCCCAACTCCACAGAGGAACTCTAGAGCTCTGTCAGAGTGACCATCGGGTTCTTGGTCACCTCCCTGACCAAGGCCCTTCTCCCCCTGTTGCTGAGTTTGGCCGGGCGGCCAGCTATAGGAAGAGCCTTGGTGGTTCTAAACTTCTTCCTTTTAAGAATGATGGAGGCCACTCTGTTCTTGGGGACCTTCAATGCTGCAGAAATTTTTTGGTACCCTTCCCCAGATCTGTGCCTCGACACAATCCTGTCTCATTGCTCTATAGACAATTCCTTCGACCTCATGGCTCTGACATGCAGTGTCAACTGTGGGACCTAATATAGACAGGTGTGAGCCTTTCCAAATCATGTCCAATCAATTGAATTGACCACAGGTGGACTCTAAACCAGTTGTAGAAACATCTCACTGATGATCAATGGAAACAGGATGCACCTGAGTTCAATTTCGAGTCTCATAGCAAAGGGTCTGAAAACTTATGTAATTAAGGTATTTCTGTTTATTATTTTTAATACATTTGCTAAAATGTCTAAAACACTTGTTTCACTTTGTCATTATGGGGTATTGTGTGTAGATTGCTGAGCAAGGAGCTCACATCATGTTGTGACAATAACATTTCTTTTAAAAAATGTTGTATTGCTTTCGTGCTATTTTCACACGTCTGTGGCAACATTTCACAACTTTTAGTACAAAACTTAAAACAGATCATCAAAAATGCTGTTTTAACAAAACTTGAAGCACATTTTCAAATGACTAAATACAACACACAAAATCACACAGTAACGTTGTCATGTATTGTCATGTTATGTCTTGTTCCTGTTCTTTCTCTTCACTTCGTTTCCCCCTGCTGGTCGTATTAGGTTACCTTCTCTCCCTTTCCTTCCCCCAGCTGTTCCTCATCTCCTCTAACTACCTCGTTTACTCTCTCCCACCTGTTCCCTTTTTTCCCTCTGATTAGGTCTCTATTTCTCTCTCTGTTTCTGCTTCTGTCTTTGTCAGATTCTCGTTTGCTTCACCCTTGTCCCGTCCTGTCGTAATCTGCCTCTTCATCAGATGCTACGTGTGATCAGGTACCTCTGTCCTCTACAACCCGCGCCTACCCGGAGAGACCAGCAGTCTGTTGCCGCTAACCCTGCTATTCTCCTCTGCTGCTAGAAGGGGACTCTCCTGTAAAGATCAGAGGACTTTATGATTTATTTGTCGCCCTCTCTGCGGGTTGTCTATTTTGTCAACCGATACATCTGAAGAGGATATATGTCTTCCCTGTGTTTGGACATTAAAAGACTCTGTTTCTGTTAAACCGCTTTTGGGTCCTCACTCACCTGCATAACAAACGTTTTCACCAAACCTAATCAGTGTTTCATTTAGAAATACTTTTCATATATAGTAATTTCCTTCCACAATGCAATGCTCACAATACTTTTCATATTATTATCTCTAATTTGTTTAAATACTTTTGACCATCACTTAATCCACCTACGTTTAATGTTTAACCACTTAACCATTTGGTAAACCTATAGATTTTTAATTGGTTTGTCTACTATATATGGATATTGAGAACTACGTAAATAAAATGTGTGTTTGGAGAGTATAAACATCTTAACGACATGTTCGCAGATTTTAGAGAAACCACAAATGTCGGTAAATATAAGTGTCTTATATTGGCAGAAAGCTTACATTCGTGTTAATATAACTGCACTGTCCAATTTACAGTAGCCATTACTGGAAAAAATGCCATGCTATTGTTTGACGAGAGTTCCTAACAACAAAACACTTTTTTCAAAGCGATAGGTTTGATATATTCACCTCTGAAGGGAAATGTGTACTTATATTCTGAAATCTTGATCTGATTTATCATCCAAAGGGTCCCAGAGTGAACATGACGTGTCTTTTTATTAGATCAAATAATTTTTATTATCCTAAAAAGGTCCACATAGCACGCAAGATCGATTTTGTATTTCCACTCGTTCAATTTGTGAAGAAAGGAATCAGTGAAAATCTCACCCTAAACATTGTTTGAATGAGTCAAATTACGTTCATCTCTATTCCTCAGATATCCTAGAAGGTAACAAGACTTCACTAATTTATTAGGGGTGTAGTATATCCTACAGGACACCATATTTGGTCAGAGAGTGACGCCTTCATGGCACGCCGATGAAGCGGGCAGCCATCACTTGAAGGACTGTATCTTTGTCAAATAAGCACCAATCGGGGTCAAACAAAGCTAGCTAGATAGCCAATGAGCTGGGCTTTACGGGAGTATCCGGAAACCCGTCTCGGTCACAAAATGTAGGCGCTAATCTTTTGCGAAGACATGCCTTTTCCTTTTGGACACAACGTAAAAGAATATTCAGAGTTATGAAGTTATGAAAACTGCTTGTTTTGCAAATGTTGAACTTATAATATGGCTACTAATACTTGGAAAGCCAAATCGATGTCCAAGTATACAGATTTGACGATATTCTTGCAGAAAATGGAATATGAATGTGAATGTCCCCTTCACGATTTGCCCAAATGTACTTGGGGTCTTCTCACTAAAAGTATTCTTGTTCACAAATTTTTCAAGTCTTCCATCTGTAAATTTGCTCATACGCTGCTGCCATCTTGTGGACACAATCTGAATTACAACCAGAGGGATCGCTTTAACAATGACCTTTCTTTTGCATTTCAAAGATGGTAGTAAAAAATCCCCATTTGTTTTTAACTTTGTATTTTCTTCTACCAGATCTATTGTGTTATATTCTCCTACATTAAATTCACATTTCCACAAACTTCGAAGTGTTTCCATTCAAATTGTACCAAGAATATGCATATCCTTGCCTCAGGGCCTGAGCTACAGGCAGTTAGATTTGGGTATGTCATTTAGGGGAACATTTTTAAAAAAGGGGGCTATCCCTAAGAAGTTTTTTAAAGTAGTCTATATACTGCAGTGGTTCCTATCTGCCACTGAGGGGGGAATGTACACACAAACAGAAGCAGGAAGAGAGTTAAAGACAGCGAAGTCTATTAACATTAGGAAGTAGAGTCATTCTGGCTGGTGCCTTGGTCCTTGACACACATTTGTGCTCAGGTACCATTTAACATAAGAGGCAGACTCTAACTCTCACATGGCTCTTCATCTCTCCCTCCTCCTCCTACTCCTCATCTTCGACAGACTCTCAGCAGGTAAGGGTCACATTTCTATGAATTAAGGGCGAAGTCACCTGGGTTAGTTCACTTTAAACACTGTATAATCAATCTCAATCATGAACAAGCTGTTTCAAGTGTTGGATTAATGTGATTTTTAAACGTTTCCTCTATAAAGATTCTATTACATTTTAACTCAAATTTAAATGTATTTTGTGTTGATTTGTCCACAGTGAGGCATGTGTCTGTGCAGACTGGAGGCTCCATCACCTTCCCATGTCGCTATGATCTGAATCACATCAACCATGTGAAATACTGGTGTCAAGGATTAGGTTGGGATGTATGTTCGTATGTAGTACGTACTGACCATCCTAAGAGCAGTGGTAAGACCTCAATCTCTGATGACATCAACAAGAGAATCTTCACTGTGACCATGACTGACCTGGCGTCATGTGACTATGGGAATTACAGGTGTGTTGTGGAGATCAATAGAGGAACAGATATCATGATACATTGGTTCTACCTATCTGTCACTCCAGGTAAGATCTCTTCACTGCTTGTATCTAGTAAAGTAGAATGAATCATTCCTAGACAGAGCTATACTGTACATGTAGTTAAAACAAGATTATATTTTGTGTCATGATGGAGTAACAGAACTAAGCTTGTGAGGATAGTTACATTCTTCAAGAATCAATGACTATATATAATTATTATGAATTTAAAAGACCAAAAATGGATGTACCAATCACAGAATGCAGCTTGAAGGAATTTGTAAGGAGGCTGTTGTAAAAGCACTTTTTTCTTCTCTGAATTCTTGTTTTTTACCTGTGTTCAGGTACTCCAGAACTCTATGTGGAACAACAGGAAGTGACTGGAGTAGAAGGAGGGAGTGTCACTGTCTGTTGTTACTATAGTAACTCTGGAGACATGAAGTGGTGCAGGATGGGTGGTGATTGTGTGAGTGGGTTTTCTGGGACTTTACATGGAACATCAGTGACATTAACACGGACTAGTGATGCCAACAACAGAAAAGCCTTAACAGTGACTATGAGTGGACTGAAGATGGAGAACACTGACTGGTATTGGTGTAGAGTTGGAGAACTAGAGATGCCTGTTCACATCACTGTCAGTCAACAAACTGCAACACAGAGAACCTCTAAGATGACCTCAAGTTAGTAGATCAATCACATACTTTATGATCAATATGATTCACTTTGTTTTATTGACTGGTATCATCTGGAACTAATTGTAATATGAACTATGAATGTGATGTTGCTATACAACCTGACTATCTGGTTTACCATTAACTTCATTGATAATATTGTTGTTTTACCTCACAGCAACCCAAGATCCAACCCCTCAACAACCCTCTGCCTCTCCAACTGCTGAGCCTGTTCAGACTGACAACACAAGTCAAGGAGCTGAGGGGAACATGGAGGAAGTCCACCAGAGGTTATTATCACTCCTTCAGATGTTTTATCCCACATGTTGTTAGATAATATGAACTCAGAGAAACATTACAATTCCATCATACACTACAACAGTTAATGCAAACCAAACACCCTCCCTAAATGCATATAGAGACTGTTACCACTTCCTCCTGGGTAGAACATCTCTGTGGTTGCCTTGTGAGAAGTAGCAGCATTATTGTGTTATACTCAGTCATTTGCAAGAACAAGTTGCACACTTTAAAAGAAATGTTATTTGTACAGTAATAATCTCAATGATAATCATACAATCTCCTAATTTCCATGGTCAGATAAACAATTGTTCCTTTTACCACAACAGTGCACATAACAAGTGCATACAGAAAACGATCAATTAATAAGGATCTATTTTAATTGTATTTTTAATAGAATATTTTATATATAATCCATCAAATCAAATCAAATTGATTTATATAGCCCTTCGTACATCAGCTGATATCTCAAAGTGCTGTACAGAAACCCAGCCTAAAACCCCAAACAGCAAGCAATGCAGGTGTAGAAGCACGGTGACTAGGAAAAACTCCCTAGAAAGGTCAAAACCTAGGAAGAAACCTAGAGAGGAACCAGGCTATGAGGGGTGGCCAGTCCTCTTCTGGCTGTGCCGGGTGGAGATTATAACAGAACATAGCCAAGATGTTCAAATGTTCATAAATGACCAGCATTGTCAAATAATAATAAACACAGGCAGAACAGTTGAAACTGGAGCAGCAGCACGGCCAGGTGCCTGGTAGTCCTGAGGCATGGTCCTAGGGTCCTCCGAGAGAGAAAGAAAGAGAATGAGAGAATTAGAGAGAGCATACTTAACTTCACACAGGACACCGGATAAGATAGGAGAAGTACTCCAGATATAACAAACTGACCCTAGCCCCCCGACACATAAACTACTGCAGCATAAATACTGGAGGCTGAGACAGGAGGGGTCAGGAGACACTGTGGCCCCATCGGATGATACCCCCGGACAGGGCCAAACAGGAAGGATATAACCCCACCCACTTTGCCAAAGCACAGCCCCCACACCACTAGAGGGATACCTTCATCCATCAGGTCCATAGATGTGAAAGTCCTACTCATCTCTCTGGGCATGTTGGTGGTGGTGACAGCTGGTATCCTAGTAACTTGGAAGATGTGGAGAAGGCCTAGTAAGTAGTCATTTTATGTGAATATAAAAAAGGAGAATAGTTTTAGAAAATACTAAATGTATTGATATTGTGACCAACAGTATATTTCTTGCCAGTGATTTATCTTGAATGACAGAAAACATTTGGAGGAATTGTCTTTTAGAAACCCATTCAGAGGTATTATTGTACTATAACAAACTCAGAAGTAACTGACATCTCCCTCTCTTTATTCCAGAGGACAATAAGGCCAAGGACCAGACAACTAACAACTCAGTGGTAGGATACACTTATTTAATTATTTTCAACCATCTGCAAATCTGTTCTTGATTTGGGATCATCTACCATTTGACTCCAGCGTTACCTCTTCAGTTGATCATCAATGAGTTTACATAAAAGGTCCCATATTCTAACTGAACCCAAGCTCTTATAGCTCTCAAGATGTTGAAAAATGCTGTTAAAAATACAGAGAACAGGAAATTGTCAGTTCACTAAATATATCTGTGACCACATCCTATCATATAACAATATTACACCTCATGTCTATTTCCAAACCAATTCTACGAGTTCTTGACAAACACATGACATTTTAATTTGCATTAGACAGTTATGACATCTGTTGTTTTCATGCATGTGGTAAAGGAGTTTAGCTCCTATTGCCTGGCTTATCGTGGAAACAAACTGTGGTTTAGGTGGTAAATAGACAAGTCCTGTTTCTCTTTGCTACTTATTTCTTTGCAGCCTGCTGACCCTGAGCAGGACATTACATACAGCACAGTGACCCACACCAGAGAAACAGCACAGCAGGTACAAACTGAATAAAACTGGTCTTGGTCTGTGGAGATCTTGGACTAGAACCAATCACTCCATCTCTGCAGTGAGCCGGGGTTCTCTCTCTCTCTCTCTCTCTCTCTGTCTCTCTCCTCCATCTCTGCAGGTTCTCTCCCTCCCCTCCATCTCTGTAGTGAGCCGGGGTTCTCTCTCTCTCTCTCTCTCTCTGTCTCACTTTCTCCCTCCTCCATCTCTGCAGGTTCTCTCCCTCCCCTCCATCTCTGTAGTGAGCTGAGGTTCTCTCTCTCTCTCTCTCTCTCTCTCTGTCTCTCTCCTCCATCTCTGCAGGTTCTCTCCCTCCCCTCCATCTCTGTAGTGAGCCGGGGTTCTCTCTCTCTCTCTCTATCAATTCAATTCAATTCAATTCAAGGGTTTTATTGGCATGGGAAACATGTGTTAACATTGCCAAAGCAAGTGAGGTAGACAACATACAAAGTGAATATATATAAAGTGAAAAACAACAAAAATTAACAGTAAACATTACACATACAGAAGTTTCAAAACAGTAAAGACATTACAAATGTCATATTATATATATATACAATGTACAAATAGTTAAAGGACACAAGATAAAATGAATAAGCATAAATATGGGTTGTATTTACAATGGTGTTTGTTCTTCACTGGTTGCCCTTTTCTTGTGGCAACAGGTCACAAATATTGCTGCTGTGATGGCACACTGTGGAATTTCACCCAAAAGATATGGGAGTTTTTCCAAATTGGATTTGTTTTCGAATTCTTTGTGGATCTGTGTAATCTGGGGGAAATATGTCTCTCTAATATGGTCATACATTGGGCAGGAGGTTAGGAAGTGCAGCTCAGTTTCCACCTCATTTTGTGGGCAGTGAGCACATAGCCTGTCTTCTCTTGAGAGCCATGTCTGCCTACGGCGGCCTTTCTCAATAGCAAGGCTATGCTCACTGAGTCTGTACATAGTCAAAGCTTTCCTTAATTTTGGGTCAGTCACAGTGGTCAGGTATTCTGCCGCTCTGTACTCTCTGTGTAGGGCCAAATAGCATTCTAGTTTGCTCTGTCTTTTTGTTAATTCTTTCCAATGTGTTAAGTAATTATCTTTTTGTTTTCTCATGATTTGGTTGGGTCTAATTGTGCTGTTGTCCTGGGGCTCTGTAGGGTGTGTTTGTGTTTGTGAACAGAGCCCCAGGACCAGCTTGCTTATGGGACTCTTCTCCAGGTTCATCTCTCTGTAGGTGATGGCTTTGTTATGGAAGGTTTGTGAATCGCTTCCTTTTAGGTGGTTGTAGAATTTAACGGCTCTTTTCTGGATTTTGATAATTAGTGGGTATCGGCCTAATTCTGCTCTGCATGCATTATTTGGTGTTTTATGTTGTACACGGAGGATATTTTTGCAGAATTCTGCATGCAGAGTCTCAATTTGGTGTTTGTCCCATTTTGTGAAGTCTTGGTTGGTGAGCGGACCCCAGACCTCACAACCATAAAGGGCAATGGGCTCTATGACTGATTCAAGTATTTTTAGCCAAATCCTAATTGGTATGTTGAAATTTATGTTTCTTTTGATGGCATAGAATGCCCTTCTTGCCTTGTCTCTCAGATCGTTCACAGCTTTGTGGAAGTTACCTGTGGCGCTGATGTTTAGGCCAAGGTATGTATAGTTTTTTGTGTGCTCTAGGGCAACAGTGTCTAGATGGAATTTGTATTTGTGGTCCTGGTGACTGGACCTTTTTTGGAACACCATTATTTTGGTCTTACTGAGATTTACTGTCAGGGCCCAGGTCTGACAGAATCTGTGCATAAGATCTAGGTGCTGCTGTAGGCCCTCCTTGGTTGGTGACAGAAGCACCAGATCATCAGCAAACAGCAGACATTTGACTTCGGATTCTAGCAGGGGGAGGCCGGGTGCTGCAGACTTTTCTAGTGCCCGCGCCAATTCGTTGATATATGTTGAAGAGGGTGGGGCTTAAGCTGCATCCCTGTCTAACCCCACGACCCTGTGTGAGAAATGTGTGTGTTTTTTGCCAATTTTAACCGCACACTTGTTGTTTGTGTACATGGATTTTATAATGTCGTATGTTTTACCCCCAACACCACTTTCCATCAGTTTGTATAGCAGACCCTCATGCCAGATTGAGTCGAAGGCTTTTTTGAAATCAACAAAGCATGAGAATACTTTGCCTTTGTTTTGGTTTGTTTGGTTGTCAATTAGGGTGTGCAGGGTGAATACATGGTCTGTTGTACGGTAATTTGGTAAAAAGCCAATTTGACATTTGCTCAGTACATTGTTTTCATTGAGGAAATGTACGAGTCTGCTGTTAATAATAATGCAGAGGATTTTCCCAAGGTTACTGTTTACACATATTCCACGGTAGTTATTGGGGTCAAATTTGTCTCCACTTTTGTGGATTGGGGTGATCAGTCCTTGGTTTCAAATATTGGGGAAGATGCCAGAGCTAAGTATGATGTTAAAGAGTTTTAGTATAGCCAATTGGAATTTGTTGTCTGTATATTTGATCATTTCATTGAGGATACCATCGACACCACAGGCCTTTTTGGGTTGAAGGGTTTTTATTTTGTCCTGTAACTCATTCAATGTAATTGGAGAATCCAGTGGGTTCTGGTCATCTTTAATAGTTGATTCTAAGATCTGTATTTGATCATGTATATGTTTTTGCTCTTTGTTCTTTGTTATAGAACCAAAAAGATTGGAGAAGTGGTTTACCCATACATCTCCATTTTGGATAGATAATTCTTCGTGTTGTTGTTTGTTTAGTGTTTTCCAATTTTCCCAGAAGTGGTTAGAGTCTATGGATTCTTCAATTGCATTGAGCTGATTTCTGACATGCTGTTCCTTCTTTTTCCGTAGTGTATTTCTGTATTGTTTTAGTGATTCACCATAGTGAAGGCGTAGACTCAGGTTTTCCGGGTCTCTATGTTTTTGGTTGGACAGGTTTCTCAATTTCTTTCTTAGATTTTTGCATTCTTCATCAAACCATTTGTCATTATTGTTAATTTTCTTCGGTTTTCTATTTGAGATTTTTAGATTTGATAGGGAAGCTGAGAGGTCAAATATACTGTTAAGATTTTCTACTGCCAGGTTTACACCTTCACTATTACAGTGGAACGTTTTACCCAGGAAATTGTCTAAAAGGGATTGAATTTGTTGTTGCCTAATTGTTTTTTGGTAGGTTTCCAAACTGCATTCCTTCCATCTATAGCATTTCTTAATGTTACTCAGTTCCTTTGGCTTTGATGCCTCATGATTGAGTATTGCTCTGTTTAAGTAGACTGTGATTTTGCTGTGGTCTGATAGGGGTGTCAGTGGGCTTACTGTGAACGCTCTGAGAGATTCTGGGTTGAGGTCAGTGATAAAGTAGTCTACAGTACTACTGCCAAGAGATGAGCTATAGGTGTACCTACCATAGGAGTCCCCTCGAAGCCTACCGTTGACTATGTACATACCCAGCGTGCGACAGAGCTGCAGGAGTTGTGACCCGTTTTTGTTGGTTATGTTGTCATAGTTGTGCCTAGGGGGGCATATGTGGGAGGGGATGATGTCACCTCCAGGCAGATGTTTGTCCCCCTGTGTGCTGAGGGTGTCAGGTTCTA
This sequence comes from Oncorhynchus nerka, assembly GCF_034236695.1. NCBI lineage: Eukaryota > Metazoa > Chordata > Actinopteri > Salmoniformes > Salmonidae > Oncorhynchus > Oncorhynchus nerka. The sequence continues at coordinate 16,419,557 of NC_088405.1, forward strand.
GTCCGGTTCTGGCATTTAGGTCGCCACAGACTAGTACATGTCCCTGGGCCTGGAAATGATTGATTTCGCCCTCCAGGATGGAGAAGCTGTCTTCATTAAAATATGGGGATTCTAGTGGGGGGATATAGGTAGCACACAGGAGGACATTTTTCTCTGTTAGGATAATTTCCTTTTGAATTTCTAGCCAAATGTAGAATGTTCCTGTTTTGATTAATTTAATGGAGTGAGTTAGGTCTGCTCTATACCAAATTAGCATACCCCCTGAGTCCCTTCCCTGTTTCACACCTGGTAGTTTGGTGGATGGGACTACCAGCTCTCTGTAACCTAGAGGGCAACCAGTGGGTCTGTCTCCTCTATACCAGGTTTCTTGCAGGATGACAATGTCGGTGTTACCGATTTCTTTGGTGAAGTCCGGGTTTCTGCTCTTCAGGCCAAAGGCAGATGACCTCAGGCCTTGGATATTCCAGGATGATATAGTGAATGCTTTTTGTTCCATAGAGTGTCCAATGTTGTTGGTCGTGGTTTGGCCTCAGGCCAGAAAGTGTGAGCAGAGCCTGCTGAGCATCTGGTACATGCCATTGGCTTGGGCGAGTGTGAGAGTGGGGGTTGGGACTGTTTGCCCGCTCACTACCTGGGCGTATGTGTGGCTTCCATGTTGAGGCCCTCTTTGCGGGGTGGGGTGCATGGGGTGGGCAGGAGTGGCATAGGTCTGATATGAGGGGGCCTAAATGGGGTGTGGGCATGGTTGACGTGGGGGGGTGTTGATTGGTTGGGGTGGGGGTGTGGATGTGTCTGGGTGTGCGGTGGTCTGGATGTAATTCCTCTTGGCGTGGGTCCTCTATGTGTAGGTTCAGGGGGGGGGTCCTGCAGGTCTGGGAGGGTGTCTCGCCGGTCTGGGTGGGGTGTCTATTGATCTGTTGCTCCTGTGTGAAGTGTTGGGGATACGTTTGAGAGCGATGTCCTTTAGAGTTCGGGCAAAGGTGGGCACTGCTGCCTTGTAGAGGTGGACCTGGTCATAGAGGCTGTTCAAGTCCAGGGTGGAGTGGTGTGCCAGGAAAACATTTGGTTTTGAGGCACAGTCACGGGAAATACTTGCATTTACCCGCTGTATTGTGGCAGGGTGGAAGTCTTTTCGTGGTAGCAGGGTGGAGATAACCACTTGTGCGTTGGGGAAAGTAGAAGAAGCCTTTTCAATCACTCCCTTCAGTGCTGTGGCCACTCTTTCTTGCTGTGCTCTCAGGTCGTTTGTGCCTGTGTGTATTATTATGTGGCTGGGTGACCCTAGTTTGGCCTCAGACAGAAGGTCTAGGGCGCGCTGGGTGTTTGGACACCAGAGTTTAGACACACTGTGTTTGGGAAAAAGTTTTTTTTTCTTCTATATATTTCCCATTTGAGTCTATAAGTAGTACAATCTGTGTCTTGTGTTTGTCCTCAGTGGGTGTGGGGGGGTTGTCAGAAGGGCTATCAGGCAGGCTGACAGGGGGGGTGCTCAGAGGGGGTGAGAGCCGCTGGGCTTGGGGTTCTTCATTTGTCTGTTCTGCTGTGATGTCGACTCTATGGTCACGGTCTGGTGTGGACTGTTCTGCTGTGGTGTCGAGACTTTTGTTGGGTGCTGAGGTGGGCTGTTCTGCTGGCTTCTCTGTGGGGGTAGCCACCTCTCTAGTGGGTTGTTCTCTGTCGCACGCCGTCCCCCTCAACCTCTCCTCCATCCCCCTCACCCTCTCCTCCATCCCCCTCAACCTCTCCTCCATCCCCTCAACCTCTCCTCCACCAGCAGTCTGACACTCTCCTCTAGTGCTCTGTTCTGCTCCTCTTTCTCCTGTTGTATTTGTCTCACCACTGTCCAAAGTGCAGATATGTCTCTGTCCACCTCCAGCTCTCCGGGTCTGGTTAAGGGGCTGTTGTTGTGCTGGACTGTTGTCTGGGTCTGTGCTGACTGAAGTGTAATCACCTGCTGTTCCAGCTCCACCTGCCTTATCTCCAGCTGGGTGAATTTGTCCTTCATTTCAATGAGGGAGTGGTAATCTGTGCTGGGAGGTTGACTCTCTGCTGGGGGTTGCTCGTCTGTGGGGTTACATAATGAAGAGGTCTGGTCTGACCCGCTCGGTGTGGGGGTATCTTTATCAAGGGAGAGCTTCTCCTGCTGGGCTAATTCTTTGATTAGGTGAAAGTCCAGCTGAAACTGTTTGTGATTACCCTGTGCCATTACTGTTCCGGACTTATAGATATTTATATTACTTGACTCAGAGTCCTCGTTATCAAGTATTCTGAGTTTCCACCCCTCGTTAATCCCCGCTCTCATAACAAGGGGGTAGTGTGCTAATATAGCACTGTGCCATGCCAGGGGATGGTTTGTGTGGAAGATAAGGTTGCTGATGTTCCCATTTTTGTAATAGTCAGCAAAAAGTGTCTCTTGATTTTCCATAAGGAGCTTCATTTTGTAATCTTTTCTTGCCTTATTATTCTTTACATGCACAGGGTACTGTATTTTAATTACCTCTGAACAGCAGGAGGGAGCTTCTAAGGCCTCTCCATTTGGTTGGGGTAGACTGTGTGACTCTCCTGCCATTGTTGGGCTAATGGGCTTTGACACCTCTCACTTGACACGTCGGTGCTAGTTGAAGCTGTATCAAGCTTGGCAGAATTATGTTAGAATTCAGTCCTTATAAAGTAATGTTGTGTATTTCTTCTATCTCTCTATAGTGCTGTTTCTTGTATTATGGTCTCTTGTTTCTTTAGAGGTTTCACTTTGTTGTCCTTTTGCTTTTCCTTTTTCTTCTGTCCTTATTTTATCTTCCTTTCTTCTGTTAACTAGATATTTTTTGTTGTTATTCTTTGTAAGCTAGCTAGCTTCTTCCAGGAGAGTCCCTAGCAACTGCTTAGCAACAAGTAAACAATTCAGCTAGCTAAGATAACTGTACAATTTTATGAAAAATAGTTACTTTTTCAAAAGCCTGTCTTTTTGGTTTGTTCCTTGTTTTGTCTTCTATTGAGTCTTGCAGTTTTCTCTTGATTTTTTTGATGTACTTCACTCTAAAAAAACATTTAAATCTCAATATATACAGGAGCTCATTTTTCAGCAGCTGCTCAATTTGGAACTCCGGAACACTTATCTATCTCTGTCTCTCTTTCTCCCTCCTCCATCTCTGCAGTGTGAGCTGAGCATCTGAAGTTCTGTTTCTCTTCCTATGCATGTAGTCATGTGTTTATCTTCTGTGCTGTCCATTTCTCAGAGCCCAAACCCAGAGAGACGCCATGATGTGATGTACAGCACTATGATGCCTGATCAGTTCAGGACAGAACAGAAGGTCAACTTATGGCTACAAGCATCTCGGCTCTTAGACAACATTATGGCTGTTACTCATAAAGCGTCATAGCCTTGGCAAATGTGCATCTGTTTTAGAAAACAATTGTATTTCCACTATCACTTTCTGTCTTGGAACAAGCAATAGGTAAATGTACACTATAACAATATAAGAAAACATTTTTGTTATTTGTGTCTTTATCAGCAGGATCCATTTCCTGAAGCTGATGATGATGTCACATACAGCACTGTCATCCCCCAGCATAAGACCCAACTAAAAGGACAGACCAAGGTAAAGCTGTTCTACTGATTATCAACAGCTAGTATTATGTTATCAGAAACAACAGTAGGTGATTGTTTCCTCAGTGTTAATATAGTCATGGTTACATCACCATTATAGCTGTAGGCCTAATATATCACATTTATGTTGCATATCACAATTATAACTGTCTACACTTTTAATTTCACATAGAAGTGTGTTTTTATAGTGTTTCTCCATCATGACAGAACTGTCCCTGTTCACCTCTCTACCTGTTCCTCCTCTGTAGTCAGCAGAACCAGATGATCATGTGGTCTACAGCTCACTAGCTCTACAGGTGACCACACAGGTCAGTGTTGGTGTCTCCTCTGTCTGTTGTACCAGATGATGCTGATCTCTCAACAAAGATACAGACCACATTACTATGTGTACTAAACATCACTCTTTAACCACACAAATCTTTCTTAGTGTTTTTATTTTGCTGCATGTAAAATGTTATCATCACATTGTGACCAGCTAAACTATTGTTATCGGTGTGTATCCATAAGATTACAGTGTGGACTGTACCTGGGTTTAGGGTGACGTTGCCTCTAGATGCTGATCTTGGGTCAGATTTCATTTTCCCCCCACCAAAGGTTAAAGTTAGAGTAGGAGGAGGGGAAACTGATCTTAGATCTGTGCCTAATGGAAACGTCACCATGGAGAATGTGACTGAATGTTTCACTTCCTCTCCAGCAGAGGGAAGCAGCACAGCAGTGACTGACTGAGAAGACCTTGATCGAGTGCTAATCCTTTAAGGACAGAACACGCCCCTCTCCTGTGTTACAACATCTATCTGCATCCAATATTCTTCTGTCATACCTCTTAACCCACCCCAGGTAGACACCTCTATTCTTTAGTGTAATAAACTACTGAAGACAGTCTGCTGTGTTTGTTGTGATTATCATCACATTTATGTTAATAGTTATGCCCCATCAACCTTTCCCCTCTGGTTTCTTACATCATGATCTTATTGATCTCATCTAGTTAAATGTCCTATGCCTGTAACTAATCATGATCAAACGTGTATTAAGATCTTAGTATACTGAACTGCAATAATAAAAATGACTATATATTGCCCAATGGACATCAACGGTACAATGCAATTGTTACATCTATTTATAGCAGATATTTGTGGGAATTACACAGAAGCATTTTCTTGCAAATCATGTTATATTTATTGGGAATCATTGAACTTTTCATTACATTTTTTGGGGGTAGATCAGCTTTAAACGTCCCTTTTTTCAAGACCCTGTTTTTCAAAGATAATTCATACAAATCCAAATAACTTCACAGATCTTCATTATAAAGGGTTTAAACAGTTTCCCATGCTTGTTCAATGAACCATAAACAATTAATGAACATGCACCTGCGGAACGGTCGTTAAGACACTAACAGCTTAAAGACGGTAGGTAAATAAGGTCACAGTTATGAAAACTTAGTACACTAAAGAGGCCTTTCTACTGACTGAAAAACACCAAAAGAAAGATGCCCAGAGTCCCTGCTCATCTGCATGAATGTGCCTTAGGAATGCTGCAAGGAGGCATGAGGACTGCAGATGTGGCCAGGGCAATAAATTGCAATGTCCATGCTGTGAGACGCCTAAGACAGAGCTACAGGGAGACAGGACGGACAGCTGATCATGCTCGCAGTTGCAGACCACGTGTAACAACACCTGCACAGGACTGGTACATCACACCTGTGGGACAGGTACAGGATGGCAACAACAACTGCCTGAGTTATACCAGGAACGCACAATCCCTCCATCAGTGCTCAGACTGTCCGCAATAGGCTGAGAGAGGCTGGACTGAGGGCTTGTAGGCCTGTTGTATAAGGCAGATTCTCACCAGATATCACCGGCAACATCATCGTCTATGGGCACAAACCCACCATCACTGGACCAGACAGGACTGGCAAAAAGTGCTCTTCACTGACAAGTTGCGGTTTTGTCTCACCAGGGGTGATTGTCGCATTCGTGTTTATCATCGAAGGAATGAGCGTTACACCGAGGCCTGTACTCTGGAGCAGGATCGATTTGTAGGTGGACGGTCCATCATAGTCTGGGGCGGTGTCTCACAGTAGCATCAGACTGAACTTGTTGTCATTGCAGGCAGTCTCATTACTGGAAAGACATCCTCCTCCCTCATGTTGTACCCTTCCTGCAGGCTCATCCTGACATGACCCTCCAGCATGACAATGCCACCAGCCATACTGCTCGTTCTGTGCGTGATTTCCTGCAAGACAGGAATGTCAGTGTTCTCCCATGGCCAGCAAAGAGTCCCATTGAGCACGTCTGGGACCTGTGGATCGGAGGGTGAGGGCTAGGGCCATTCCCACCAGAAATGTCCGGGAACTTGCAGGTGCCTTGGTGGAAGAGTGGGGTAACATCTCACAACAAGAACTGGCAAATCTGGTGCAGTCCATGAGGAGGAGATGCACTGCAGTACTTAACTTCTTCGAGATAGGGGGCGCTCTTTTAATTTTTGGATAAAAAACGTTCCCGTTTTAAACAAGATATTTTGTCACGAAAAGATGCTTGACTATGCATGTAATTGACAGCTTTGGAAAGAAAAAACTCTGACATTTCCAAAACTGCAAAGATGTTATCTGTGAGTGCCCCAGAACTAATGCTACAGGCGAAACCAAGATGAAATTTCATACAGGAAATGGTCCAGATTTTGAATGCGCTGTGTTCCAATGTCTCCTTATATGGCTGTGAATGCGCCAGGAATGAGCCTGCACTTTCTGTCGTTTCCCCAAGGTGTCTGCAGCATTGTGACGTATTTGTAGGCATATCATTGGAAGATTGACCATAAGAGACTACATTTACCAGGTGTCCGCCCGGTGTCCTCCGTCGAAATTATTGCGTAATCTCCAGCTCCATGCGCATTTCCAATTTCTTCAGAGGAGAAAGTCAACTGCCACGAATGATTTATCATCGATAGATATGTGAAAAACACCTTGAGGCTTGATTCTAAACAACGTTTGCCATGTTTCTGTCGATATTATGGAGTTAATTTGGAAAAAAGTTTGCGTTGTAATGACTTAATTTTCGGGGTTTTTTCTTACCCAAACGTGATGAACAAAACGGAGCGATTTGTCCTACACAAATAATATTTTTGGAAAAACTGAACATTTGCTATCTAACTGAGAGTCTCCTCATTGAAAACATCTGAAGTTCTTCAAAGGTAAATGATTTTATTTGAATGCTTTTCTTGTTTTTGTGAAAATGTTGCATGCTGAATGCTAGGCTTAATGGTATACTAGCTATCAATACTCTTACACAAATGCTTGTTTAGCTATGGTTCAAAAGCATATTTTGAAAATCTGAGATGACAGTGTTGTTAACAAAAGGCTAAGCTTGAGAGCTAATATATTTATTTCATTTCATTTGCGATTTTCATGATTAGTTAACGTTGCGTTATGCTAATGAGCTTGCGGCTATAATTACACTCCTGGATACAGGTTTTTTTCATAGCCAAACGTGATGAACAAAACGGAGCGATTTCTCCTACACAAATAATCTTTTGGGAAAAACTGAACATTTGCTATCTAACTGAGAGTCTCCTCATTGAAAACATCTGAAGTTCTTCAAAGGTAAATGATTTTATTTGAATGCTTTTCTTGTTTTTGTGAAAATGGTGCATGCTGAATGCTAGGCTTAATGCTATGCTAGCTATCAATACTCTTACACAAATGCTTGTTTAGCTATGGTTCAAAAGAATATTTTGAAAATCTGAGATGACAGTGTGGTTAACCTGTTGCTTCTACTCGGGACGCTTGCGTCCCAACTAGAGCTCTGGAAATGCAAATGCGCTACGCTAAATGCTAATAGTATTAGTTAAAACTCAAAAGTTCATTAAAATACACATGCAGGGTATCGAATTAAAGCTACACTCGTTGTGAATCCAGGCAACAAGTCAGATTTTTAAAATGCTTTTCGGCGAAAGCATGAGAAGCTATTATCTAAACTTTCACAAAACACTTCGAAATACGTTTGTAATGCAACTTTAGGTATTAGTAAACGTTAATAAGCGATAAAATTCATCAGGAGGCGATGTAAAGATCATTAGCTGTCCGTCTGGAAAAATGTCCGGCTAGAAACTCAACGAAAATATCCGGTCCTAGACCGGATTAGATACGGTGTCCTGCATGTGTTTGACCAAGAAAAAACTCGAAGGGAAATGACAAGACTCTAGACACCGTGTGGAAGCTGTAGGTACTGCAACCTCAGTCAATTAATTGTGGTTCACCTTTATCAATGGGATCAAGTAGCGCATGGATATATTTTCCCATTTTCAGTGATCAGTTTTTCCTGTGCTTTTCGATGTAAATGCCGTTCTGGTAAAGCCACAGCAGTGATTTAACCAGTTTTTTAAACGTCTGAGTGTTTTCTATCCACACAGACTAAGCAAATGCATATACTATATTCCTGGCATGAGTAGCAGGGCGCTGAAATGTTGCGCGATTTTTAACAGAATGTTCAAAAAAGTAGAGGGTCGACTGAAGAGGTTAACAAAAGGCTAACCTTGAGAGCAAATATATTTATTTCATTTCATTTGCGATTTTCATGAATAGTTAACGTTGCGTTATGGTAATGAGCTTGAGGCTATAAATAGGATCCCGGATACGGGATTGCTCGTCTCAACAGGTTAATGCAGCTGGTGGCCACACCAGATACTGACTGTTACTTTTGACCCCCCCTTTGTTCAGGGACATTATTCCATTTCTGTTAGTCACATGTCTGTGGAACTTGTTCAGTTTATGTCTCAGTTGTTGAATCTTGCTATGTTCATACAAATATTTACACATGTTAAGTTTGCTGAAAATAAACACAGTTGACAGTGAGAGTTTATATATACACACATGGACAACAACACTTAGGCTTCTACTTCCAGCTTAAAATAGATTTTACTGGCACAGTACATTTTACATTAGTTATCTTTAGTTTGTTTTTAGTCCTTCAGCTTTCCTCAACCCCTCCCCTCTACCCCTCCCATCTATCTCTGAAGACCATCCAGTTCAATAACCAAACACGCACAAGGAGCACAACTAGAATGCAAATGAGGAGTTTATTAGGGAGATTTGCACACTGGAGAAAGGGGGGGGAATTCACCAACCATTTCACAGTCCATAAACCATTCTCGTTGTCCATTCCATTCTCCAGGGGTAATCCTAAAACTCGTGTCCTCAGCCAAACCGGTTCGGTACACAGTGGGGGTAATCACACAGCCATTTCTCTCTTCTCACACTTCCCTCTCTGTTCTCTGCCCCTTTGAGCAAGCCACTTCCTCTTTAATCCCCAAGTACTCTCTGGCTTAATGATCCACAGGCTTGCCTCATTAGGGCAAGAAGTCTATATAAGGCTCGGGGTTGGAGCCAGTGGGCTGCAAGATATCTCCCTTCAATAACCACTCTCACCTCTCCCTGCAGTCTGCCACACTATATACAAAATCAGAACTGTTTGTGGTCGCCATTGAAAACTCACATGTCCTGGTCAGTCTGCCCAAAATAAATGATGAACCCAAGTGGAGAGTTGAAGGACACATGTAAAGGAGTTCCCGGGGTTCAAAACAAATCTGTTAAAGTATGAGGGAGGGGGGTTATTAACAGTGGGGCATTTATCATATGTTACTGTTTAAGTTCCCTAAGTTGGTATCCATCAACATTTACTTTGATTCATTTATGGCACCTTTTATTATGTTATTTGGAATAGTATTTATAAATTTGAATGTATTGATTTTTATTGTATTTGAATGTTTCTGTAGGAGGGGCTATGGCTATTTAAAGGATGGGGTTGAGCTGGTCCCGGACCCGGAGACGTGGGCAGACCATGATAAGCAGATTCCATTAGCTTCCATAGCCACAGAGTCAGATTCCACAGCCACAGAGTCAGATTCCACAGCCACAAAGTCAGATTCCACAGCCACAGAGTCAGATTCCATAGCCACAAAGTCAGATTCCATAGCCACAAAGTCAGATTCCACAGCCACAAAGTCAGATTCCATAGCCACAGAGTCAGATTCCACAGCCACAAAGTCAGATTCCATAGCCACAGAGTCAGATTCCACAGCCACAAAGTCAGATTCCATAGCCAGAAAGTCAGATTCCATTAACTTCCATAGCCACATTTTATTAACATTAGCTTCCATAGCCACAGAGTCAGATTCCACAGCCACAAAGTCAGATTCCATAGCCACATTTTATTAAAGGTTAGGGTTGAGGTTAACAGTGTGGTTAGGTTAGGGTTAAGTTTAACAGTGTGGTTAGGTTAGTTTAGGTTAGGTTAAAGGTTAACAATGTGGATATGTTAGGGTTAAGTTTAACAGTGTGGTTAGGTTAGGGTTAAAGTTGGGTTTAAAATCACATTTTAAGAAGATCAAATGTAGAAATGGGCGGGATTAATGACTTTCTGGGTATGGAATCTAGTAATTACCCGAGTGGAGCAGCGGTCTAAGTTCAAGAGGCGTCACTACAGTCCCTGGTTCGAATCCAGCCTATATCACATCTAGCTGTGATTGGGAGTCCCATGAGGCAGTGCCCAGCGTCATCCGGGTTTGGCCGGGGCAGCCCATCATTGAAAATAAGAATTTGTTCTTAACTGACTTGCCAATTTAATAAAAAATATAAATCCTACATTCATGTGCTTGTCAAAATTTCACATTTTTGGTGTCGGAAATACGACTTTGTTTCATTCATGTGCTATTTGGTGATTTGGTCAGAACAATTCTTCAACCAGTAAGAGTTTATCTACCTTAATATTGACAATATGGTCAATCTAATTACATTACAAATTACATACTGATGAGGCTGTAGTGGTCAAAAACGGATGTATTGTCATCTTTTGGTTGAAAATGTTCCTAGGTCAGTGGTGAAACGTCACAACTCAACAACTCAGGCAGCAACATTTTCTAATTTTCCTCTTGTAATTCCGACTTGGAGGGTCATTCAAGTGAAACTACCCAGTCAGAACTAGGAATTTCACAGAACTCCGAAAGCACATGAACGTGGCAATGAACCTTTGGTAAAGAAGCGTGCAGTGTTTAGCCCAGGGACGTCACTAGAGATTACTGGATAGGGGGGCAAAGCCTCTCTTAGGGGGGTCTGGCATATTCCCTCCGTTCCGTTTATTGTTAGCTAGCAGTCTCAAGCCACAGAAGTAGCTAAGGTTAACTTAAATGTTAGCTACAAGTAGGCCTAACTGTGCATGTACACTAGATAGTGGTAAATTGACGCGTGCAGTTTAGGCCGCCCCTTGTGACTCGCTTGTGGGCGTTCGATTGTGCGGCAAGAATTCAGCATAGCAAGTTTGTATGAAGGTCTGGTTATTAAATGGGTACATAGTTCAATAGTAATATTGTCTAAAACGCTCTGGTGACAAGCAAACTTTGCTGCCCTGTTTCCAATTATCCACATGGCTGGGAGAACCTATTTAGGTAAGTAAACACATGATTATCCACATGGCTGGGAGAACCTATTTAGGTAAGTAAACACATGATTATCCACATGGCTGGGAGAACCTATTTAGGTAAGTAAACACATGATTATCCACATGGCTGGGAGAACCTATTTAGGTAAGTAAACACATGATTATCCACATGGCTGGGAGAACCTATTTAGGTAAGTAAACACATGATTATCCACATGGCTGGGAGAACCTATTTAGGTAAGTAAACACATGATTATCCACATGGCTGGGAGAACCTATTTAGGTAAGTAAACACATGATTATCCACATGGCTGGGAGAACCTATTTAGGTAAGTAAACACATGATTATCCACATGGCTGGGAGAACCTATTTAGGTAAGTAAACACATGATTATCCACATGGCTGGGAGAACCTATTTAGGTAAGTAAACACATGATTATCCACATGGCTGGGAGAACCTATTTAGGTAAGTAAACACATGATTATCCACATGGCTGGGAGAACCTATTTAGGTAAGTAAACACATGATTATCCACATGGCTGGGAGAACCTATTTAGGTAAGTAAACACATGATTATCCACATGGCTGGGAGAACCTATTTAGGTAAGTAAACACATGATTATCCACATGGCTGGGAGAACCTATTTAGGTAAGTAAACACATGATTATCCACATGGCTGGGAGAACCTATTTAGGTAAGTAAACACATGATTATCCACATGGCTGGGAGAACCTATTTAGGTAAGTAAACACATGATTATCCACATGGCTGGGAGAACCTATTTAGGTAAGTAAACACATGATTATCCACATGGCTGGGAGAACCTATTTAGGTAAGTAAACACATGATTATCCACATGGCTGGGAGAACCTATTTAGGTAAGTAAACACATGATTATCCACATGGCTGGGAGAACCTATTTAGGTAAGTAAACACATGATTATCCACATGGCTGGGAGAACCTATTTAGGTAAGTAAACACATGATTATCCACATGGCTGGGAGAACCTATTTAGGTAAGTAAACACATGATTATCCACATGGCTGGGAGAACCTATTTAGGTAAGTAAACACATGATTATCCACATGGCTGGGAGAACCTATTTAGGTAAGTAAACACATGATTATCCACATGGCTGGGAGAACCTATTTAGGTAAGTAAACACATGATTATCCACATGGCTGGGAGAACCTATTTAGGTAAGTAAACACATGATTATCCACATGGCTGGGAGAACCTATTTAGGTAAGTAAACACATGATTATCCACATGGCTGGGAGAACCTATTTAGGTAAGTAAACACATGATTATCCACATGGCTGGGAGAACCTATTTAGGTAAGTAAACACATGATTATCCACATGGCTGGGAGAACCTATTTAGGTAAGTAAACACATGATTATCCACATGGCTGGGAGAACCTATTTAGGTAAGTAAACACATGATTATCCACATGGCTGGGAGAACCTATTTAGGTAAGTAAACACATGATTATCCACATGGCTGGGAGAACCTATTTAGGTAAGTAAACACATGATTATCCACATGGCTGGGAGAACCTATTTAGGTAAGTAAACACATGATTATCCACATGGCTGGGAGAACCTATTTAGGTAAGTAAACACATGATTATCCACATGGCTGGGAGAACCTATTTAGGTAAGTAAACACATGATTATCCACATGGCTGGGAGAACCTATTTAGGTAAGTAAACACATGATTATCCACATGGCTGGGAGAACCTATTTAGGTAAGTAAACACATGATTATCCACATGGCTGGGAGAACCTATTTAGGTAAGTCCACAAACCACATGATTATCCACATGGCTGGGAGAACCTATTTAGGTAAGTAAACACATGATTATCCACATGGCTGGGAGAACCTATTTAGGTAAGTAAACACATGATTATCCACATGGCTGGGAGAACCTATTTAGGTAAGTAAACACATGATTATCCACATGGCTGGGAGAACCTATTTAGGTAAGTAAACACATGATTATCCACATGGCTGGGAGAACCTATTTAGGTAAGTAAACACATGACCATTTTTTTTTTCAACTATGTATTATTAGCTAATTAGCGACAGTGCAGGCTAATTCAAATTAGATGCTAAATTAACTAGCTAGTTGGCTTTTAGTAAAAGCCTGTCTACATATGAAGAGGTCGCAATGAAGAGCAGTGGTTCTCACTTTAACTAGGAAGTATAATTAATAAAGAGATGCTTTACATTGAAATACAGATAGGTCAGTTTTGCATTTCACCTCCTGATTGATGACTAACAATGTTAGAATAAAAAAATAAAACAAGGCTTAAACATGCTCTCTCTCTCTCCATCTGTCTCTCGTCTGCAGATCAAATAAAATCTAATTTATTTATATAGCCCTTCGTACATCAGCTGATATCTCAAAGTGCTGTACAGAAACCCAGCCTAAAACCCCAAACAGCAAGCAATGCAGGTGTAGAAGCACGGTGGCTAGGAAAAACTCCCTAGAAAGGCCAAAACCTAGGAAGAAACCTAGAGAGGAACCAGGCTATGTGGGGTGGCCAGTCCTCTTCTGGCTGTGCCGGGTGGAGATTATAACAGAACATGGCCAAGATGTTCAAATGTTCATAAATGACCAGCATGGTCGAATAATAATAAGGCAGAACAGTTGAAACTGGAGCAGCAGCACAGTCAGGTGGAAGTTGAAACTGGAGCAGCAGCATGGCCAGGTGGACTGGGGACAGCAAGGAGTCATCATGTCAGGTAGTCCTGGGGCATGGTCCTAGGGCTCAGGTCCTCTGAGAGAGAGAAAGAAAGAGAGAAGGAGAGAATTAGAGAACGCACACTTAGATTCACACAGGACACCGAATAGGACAGGAGAAGTACTCCAGATATAACAAACTGACCCCAGCCCCCTGACACATAAACTACTGCAGCATAAATACTGGAGGCTGAGACAGGAGGGGTCAGGAGACACTGTGGCCCCATCCGAGGACACCCCCGGACAGGGCCAAACAGGAAGGATATAACCCCACCCACTTTGCCAAAGCACAGCCCCCACACCACTAGAGGGATATCTTCAACCACCAACTTACCATCCTGAGACAAGGCTGTGTATAGCCCACAAAGATCTCCGCCACGGCACAACCCAAGGGGGGGGCACCAACCCAGACAGGATGGCCACAACAGTGAATCAACTCACTCAGGTGACGCACCCCCTCCAGGGACGGCATGAGAGAGCCCCAGTAAGCCAGTGACTCAGCCCCTGTAATAGGGTTAGAGGCAGAGAATCCCAGTGGAAAGAGAGGAACCAGCCAGGCAGAGACAGCAAGGGCGGTTCGTTGCTCCAGAGCCTTTCCGTTCACCTTCCCACTCCTGGGCCAGACTACACTCAATCATATGACCCACTGAAGAGATGAGTCTTCAGTAAAGACTTAAAGGTTGAGACCGAGTTTGCGTCTCTGACATGGTTAGGCAGACCGTTCCATAAAAATGGAGCTCTATAGGAGAAAGCCCTGCCTCCAGCTGTTTGCTTAGAAATTCTAGGGACAATTAGGAGGCCTGCGTCTTGTGACCGTAGCGTACGTGTAGGTATGTACGGCAGGACCAAATCAGAGAGATAGGTAGGAGCAAGCCCATGTAATGCTTTGTAGGTTAGCAGTAAAACCTTGAAATCAGCCCTTGCTTTGAAAGGAAGCCAGTGTAGAGAGGCTAGCACTGGAGTAATATGATCAAATGTTTTGGTTCTAGTCAGGATTCTAGCAGCCGTATTTAGCACTAACTGAAGTTTATTTAGTGCTTTATCCGGGTAGCCGGAAAATAGAGCATTGCAGTAGTCTAACCTAGAAGTGACAAAAGCATGGATTAATTTTTCTGCATCATTTCTGGACAGAAAGTTTCTGATTTTTGCAATGTTACGTAGATGGAAAAAAGCTGTCCTCGAAATGGTCTTGATATGTTCTTCAAAAGAGAGATCAGGGTCCAGAGTAACGCCGAGATCCTTCACAGTTTTATTTGAGACGACTGTACAACCATTAAGATTAATTGTCAGATTCAACAGAAGATCTCTTTGTTTTTTGGGACCTAGAACAAGCATCTCTGTTTTGTCCGAGTTTAATAGTAGAAAGTTTGCAGCCATCCACTTCCTTATGTCTGAAACACATGCTTCTAGCGAGGGCAATTTTGGGGCTTCACCATGTTTAATTGAAATGTACAGCTGTGTGTCATCCGCATAGCAGTGAAAGTTTACATTATGTTTTCGAATAACATCCCCAAGAGGTAAAATATATAGTGAAAACAATAGTGGTCCTAAAACAGAACCTTGAGGAACACCGAAATTTACAGTTGATTTGTCAGAGGACAAACCATTCACAGAGACAAACTGATATCTTTCCGACAGATAAGATCTAAACCAGGCCAGAACATGTCCGTGTAGACCAATTTGGGTTTCCAATCTCTCCGAAAGAATGTGGTGATCGATGGTATCAAAAGCAGCACTAAGGTCTAGGAGCACGAGGACAGATGCAGAGCCTCGGTCCGATGCCATTAAAATGTAATTTACCACCTTCACAAGTGCCGTCTCAGTGCTATGATGGGGTCTAAAACCAGACTGAAGCATTTCGTATACATTGTTTGTCTTCAGGAAGGCAGTGAGTTGCTGCGCAACAGCCTTCTCTAAAATTTTTGAGAGGAATGGAAGATTCGATATAGGCCGATAGTTTTTTATATTTTCTGGGTCAAGGTTTGGCTTTTTCAAGAGAGGCTTTATTACTGCCACTTTTAGTGAGTTTGGTACACATCCAGTGGATAGAGAGCCATTTATTATGTTCAACATAGGAGGGCCAAGCACAGGAAGCAGCTCTTTCAGTAGTTTAGTTGGAATAGGGTCCAGTATACAGCTTGAAGGTTTAGAGGCCATGATTATTTTCATCATTGTGTCAAGAGATATAGTACTAAAACACTTGAGCGTCTCTCTTGATCCTAGGTCCTGGCAGAGTTGTGCAGACTCAGGACAACTGAGGTTTGGAGGAATACGCAGGTTTAAAGAGGAGTCCGTAATTTGCTTTCTAATAATCATAATCTTTTCCTCAAAGAAGTTCATGAATTTATCACTGCTAAAGTGAAAGTCATCCTCTCTTGGGGAATGCTGCTTTTTAGTTAGCTTTGCGACAGTATCAAAAAGGAATTTCGTATTGTTCTTATTTTCCTCAATTAAGTTAGAAAAATAGGATGATCGAGCAGCAGTAAGGGCTCTTCGGTACTGCACGGTACCGTCCTTCCAAGCTAGTCGGAACACTTCCAGTTTGGTGTGGCGCCATTTCCGTTCCAATTTTCTGGAAGCTTGCTTCAGAGCTCGGGTATTTTCTGTGTACCAGGGAGCTAGTTTCTTATGAGAATTTTTTTTAGTTTTTAGGGGTGCAACTGCATCTAGGGTATTGCGCAAGGTTAAATTGAGATCCTCAGTTAGGTGGTTAACTGATTTTTGTCCTCTGGCGTCCTTGGGTAGGCAGAGGGAGTCTGGAAGGGCATCAAGGAATCTTTGTGTTGTCTGTGAATTTATAGCACAACTTTTGATGTTCCTTGGTTGGGGTCTGAGCAGGTTATTTGTTGCAATTGCAAACGTAATAAAATGGTGGTCCGATAGTCCAGGATTATGAGGAAAAACATTAAGATCCACAACATTTATTCCATGGGACAAAACTAGGTCCAGCGTATGACTGTGACAGTGAGTGGGTCCAGAGACATGTTGGACAAAACCCACTGAGTCGATGATGGCTCCGAAAGCCTTTTGGAGTGGGTCTGTGGACTTTTCCATGTGAATATTAAAGTCACCAAAGATTAGAATATTATCTGCTATGACTACAAGGTCCGATAGGAATTCAGGGAACTCAGTGAGAAACGCTGTATATGGCCCAGGAGGCCTGTAAACAGTAGCTATAAAAAGTGATTGAGTAGGCTGCATAGATTTCATGACTAGAAGCTCAAAAGACGAAAACGTCTTTTTTTTTTTTGTAAATTGAAATTTGCTATCGTAAATGTTAGCAACACCTCCGCCTTTGCGGGATGCACGGGGGATATGGTCACTAGTGTAGCCAGGAGGTGAGGCCTCATTTAAAACAGTAAATTCATCAGGCTTAAGCCATGTTTCAGTCAGGCCAATCACATCAAGATTATGATCAGTGATTAGTTCATTGACTATAATTGCCTTTGAAGTAAGGGATCTAACATTAAGTAGCCCTATTTTGAGATGTGAGGTATCATGATCTCTTTCAGTAATGACAGGAATGGAGGTGGTCTTTATCCTAGTGAGATTGCTAAGGCGAACACCGCCATGTTTAGTTTTGCCCAACCTAGGTCGAGGCACAGACACGGTCTCAATGGGGATAGTTGAGCGGACTACATAGACTGTGCTAATGGCAGACTCCACTATGCTGGCAGGCTGGCTAACAGCCTGCTGCCTGGCCTGCACCCTATTTCATTGTGGAGCTAGAGGAGTTAGAGCCCTGTCTATGTTGGTAGATAAAATGAGAGCACCCCTCCAGCTAGGATGGAGTCCGTCACTCCTCAGCAGGTCAGGCTTGGTCCTGTTTGTGGGTGAGTCCCAGAAAGAGGGCCAATTATCTACAAATTCAAATTCAAAAATACAAATCTTTTGGGAGGGGCAGAAAACAGTTTTCAACCAGCGATTGAGTTGTGAGACTGCTGTAGAGCTCATCACTCCCCCTAACTGGGAGGTGGCCAGAGACAATTACTCGATGCCGACACATCTTTCTAGCTGATATGCACGCAGAAGCTATGTTGCGCTTGGTGATCTCTGACTGTTTCATCCTAACATCGTTGGTGCCGACGTGGATAACACTATCTCTATACTCTCTACACTCGCCAGTTTTAGTTTTAGCCAGCACCATCTTCAGATTAGCCTTAACGTCGGTAGCCCTGCCCCCTGGTAAACAGTGTATGATCGCTGGATGATTCGCTTTAAGTCTAATACTGCGGGTAATGGAGTCGCCAATGACTAGGGTTTTCAATTTGTCAGAGCTAACTGCTGAATGAGCGACACCGGTTGAGCGTTCCTACAGCATTTCCTTCCAGAAACCGTGAGAAAGTTGTCCGGCTGCGGGGACTGTGCCAGGGGATTTATACTACTGTAATGACCTGACTAGATCATAAATGAACAATTGTCCAGACAGAGGCTTGAGTTTGCGAATTGACGGTTTATTGAACCAACTTTACACAGGCTACTGTTTGGGCCGTAGCACACGCCAAATAGATGACAGATAACCCACAAGCCAATCGTGACCTTCTCTTGTGAAGCCCATACGTAAGAGAGAGAGAACAAAGGCTGAACCTGGTCTTAACTTTCAATGCCCAACCCCCCTCCACGCCACTCCGCCAACCACCAGGATGCCCGGCATCAGAACATTCCAGGCATTCCCGTGATTGGCAGATAGCAGGTTGATTGACATGTCGGACCCCGCGAACACCGGGTACTGGTCAGTACAACACAACCACCTCCTAGCCTAGCACATAACACACAGCTGTCTGTGCGGGTCGCTACACAACTATCTGTACTTACTGGTGGCACAGACGCTGTTTCATCCTTTCCTACACTGAAATTACCCTTGCCTAACGATTGCGTCTGAAGCTGGGCTTGCAGCACAGCTATCCTCGCCGTAAGGCGAGTACAGCGGCTGCAATTAGAAGGCATCATGTTAATGTTACTACTTAGCTTCGGCTGTTGGAGGTCCTGACGAATCGTGTCCGGAGTGAAAAAGTTGAGGAAAAAATAAATATATGAACGGTAATTAAAAAGTGAAAACCGTAAAGTTGTCAGGTAGCAAAATAGGTTGGCAACAAAACGCACAGCAACTCGAAAACAAGCCTGCAAGTTGTGACCGGAAATGACGTAGGCCAGTATGTAAACACAATATGTTTTGATGTGAGAGGATGCCAACCCCCAGTCCCATCGCCACCTCACCTCTTTTAAGATATTGTCTCTCGTTGGCCCAAAGGTTTTGTAATTGTGATGAACTGAGAGAATATTTAGGGAGCACTGTGATTCATTAATCATGTGCTGCCTTTCCTGCTCCATTTTAATGACCTAAAACATGACATTTCTACCTTTATATTTTGTGGCAGAGGAAAAGTTAAGATATCAGACAGGGAAGGTGATATAAATAATACTCTGAGCAAACATTATTTCCTAAAGGTCTTATTGATGAAATACCTATGTATGTTGTTAATGTGACCATGAATTATGTCCCTATTTCAGATTTCTCTGACCTTTTTCTTGCGCTGTACCCAATGATTGATGAAAATTTGCTTGGTAGGTCGATGTCCTCATTGTGGTTATACAGACGTGTTTAATACGTTTCATGTACACACTTTATTAGAATATTTATTAAATGTATATTGTTATATTTGGTAGCACTTATTTGTTATCCCTCGACTCCAACCCCATGTGATGTGTGGAACGGATGTAGGTGGGGCTAGGTCTACAGAAGGGTGCTAATTTAAAAAACTCACTAAAGCTCTGACGAAGGCTGTGGGTGTTTAACTGGCGGCAGAGAAGTCAGACGCAGGAGAGAAATAACTGTTTCCAGCAGCACAGTTTATTTACAAAAAAACACTGGAAAACATAATAATAAAAATCAATGGGTAACAACCCGACGCACACCAGTACAGACGTACACTTACAATAAACAATCACTGACAAAGACATGAGGGGAAACAGAGGGTTAAATACACACCAGTACAGATGTACACATACACTTACAATAAACAATCACTGACAAAGACATGAGGGGAAACAGAGGGTTAAATACACACCAGTACAGATATACACATACACTTACAATAAACAATCACTGACAAAGACATGAGGGGAAACAGAGGGTTAAATACACACCAGTACAGATATACACATACACTTACAATAAACAATCACTGACAAAGACATGAGGGGAAACAGAGGGTTAAATACACACCAGTACAGATGTACACATACACTTACAATAAACAATCACTGACAAAGACATGAGGGGAAACAGAGGGTTAAATACACACCAGTACAGATGTACAACATACACAGAGGGTTAAATACAATAAACAATCACTGACAAAGACATGACAAAGGGGAAACAGAGGGTTAAATACACACCAGTACAGATATACACATACACTTACAATAAACAATCACTGACAAAGACATGAGGGGAAACAGAGGGTTAAATACACACCAGTACAGACGTACACATACACTTACAATAAACAATCACTGACAAAGACATGAGGGGAAACAGAGGGTTAAATATACACCAGTACAGATATACACATACACTTACAATAAACAATCACTGACAATGTAAGGGTTTTCCTCCTCTTCATCTGAAGAGGGGAGGCGAGAAGGATCGGAGGACCAATATGCGGTGTGGTAAGTGTCCATGGTTCTTTTTAATAAGAAATACTTAACATGAACACAACTGAATACAAAAACAATAAACGTGGAACGAACGAAAACCGAAAACAGTACCGTGTGGTGAAAAGCACAGACACGGAAACAAACACCCACAAACAAACAGTGAAACCCAGGCTACCTAAGTATGATTCTCAATCAGAAACAACTAATGACACCTGCCTCTGATTGAGAACCATACTAGGCCGAAACATAGAAATCATAGAAAAACAAACATAGACTGCCCACCCCAACGCACGCCCTGACCACACTAAATAATGACAATACAAAGGAAATAAAGGTCAGAACGTGACAGACAAGGACATGAGGGGAGAAAGAGGGTTAAATACACAACATGTAATTGATGGGATTGGAACCAGGGGTGATGGTAGACAAGACAAAACCAATGGAAAATGAAAAATGGATCAGCGATGGCTAGAAGGTTGGTGACGTCGACCGCCGAAAACCGCCCGAACAAGGAGAGGGAACAATAAACATTTCGCTTCACTCGCATTAACATCTGCTAACCATGTGTATGTGACAAATAAAATTAGATTTGATTTGACTTTGGCGGAAATCGTGACAGTGAGGCCAATATGTAAAGCTCATTAAAGAGCAGTAGAAATGGGCGGGCTTTATGACTTTGTGGCTATGGAAGCTATTGACAACTATCAAATGCTGCAATTACGTGCTCATCAGAACTTCCTATTTCCCTAACTTGAAAATTCAAAAGGCACTCGCACATCTGAGTTGTCTTTTTTGCAGGTGCATGGTAACAGTTGAATCAATTTGGAAAATAAGAAACCAGCACACTGCCCTTATATTTGTCTTATTTTTCACATTTATTCAACTGTTACCATGCACCTGCAAAAAAGACAACTCAGACTCTGTGCGAGTGCCTTTTGAATTTTCAAGTTAGGTACTGTATATATTTACAAAATAATATATGGGTGATTGAAAATAATGCAGACAATTACCCCCATACCTAAAATAAAATGTTTGTGTAATTCCTATAAATAGTTGCTATAAATAGATGTAACAATTACATAAAAAAAAAAAAAATTCCATTGCTTAATATATATAGTACATTTTATTATTGCAGTACAGTAGTTATTATACATAGTAGCTGTCTATACTAAGATCTTAATACACATTTGATCATGATTAGTTACAGGCATAGGACATTAAACTAGATGAGATCAATAAGATCATGATGTAAGAAATAAGAGACAAGGGGAAAGGTGGTGGAACATAACTAATAACAGAAATGTGATGATAATCAGAACAAACACAGCAGACTGTCTTCAGTAGTTTATTACACTATAGAATAGAGGTGTCTTCCTGGGATGGGTGAAGAGGTATGACAGAATCATATTGGAGGCAGATAGATGTTCTGACACAGGAGAGAGGAGTGTTCTATACTTCCAGTAAAAGGAAGGTCCTCTCAGTCAGTCACTATTGTGCTGCTGCTGCCCTCTGCTGGAGAGGAAGTGAAACATTCAGTCACAATCTCCATTGTGACGTTTCCACTAGATACAGATCAGCTTCCCCTCCTCCTATCCTAACCTTAATCTTCAGTGGGATTTAAAAACAAATCTGACCCAAGATCATCATCTAGGGGCAACGTCACCCTAAACCCAGGTACAGTCCACACTGTAATGGTATGGATACACACCGATAACAATAGTTTAGCTGGTCACAATGTGATGATAACATTTTACATGCAGCAAAATAAAAACACTAAGAAAGATTTGTGTGGTTAAAGAGTGATGTTTAGTACACATAGTAATGTGGTCTGTATCTTTGTTGAGAGATCAGCATCATCTGGTACAACAGACAGAGGAGAGACCAACACTGACCTGTGTGGTCACCTGTAGAGCTAGTGAGCTGTAGACCACATGATCATCTGGTTCTGCTGACTACAGAGGAGGAACAGGTAGAGAGGTGAACAGGGACAGTTCTGTCATGATGGAGAAACACTATAAAACACACTTCTCTGTGAAATTAAAAGTGTAGACAGTTATAATTGTGATATGTAACATAAAGGTGATATATTAGGCCTACAGCTATAATGGTGATGTAACCATGACTATATTAACACTGAGGAAACATTCACCTACTGTTGTTTCTGATAACATAATACTAGCTGTGGAGAATCAGTAGAACAGCTTTACCTTGGTCTGTCCTTTTATTTGGGTCTTGTGCTGGAGGATGACAGTGCTGTATGTGACATCATCATCAGCTTCAGGAAATGGATCCTGTTGGTAGAGAGACGCCCAAGTAACAAAAACGTGTTGTTATACTGTTATAGTGTACATTTACCTATTGTCCTCCTAGACACAACTACGACAACATAACCAACAAAAATGGGTCACATCTCTTTCAGCTCTGTCGGACAATGGGAATGTACATAGTCAGTGGTAGGTTTTGAGGGGACTCCTACGGTATTTACACCTATAGCTCATCTCTTGGCAGTAGTGCTGAGACCCCTATCAGATCACAGCAAAATCACACTCTACTTGAACAGGGCTATGCTCAATCATGAGGCATCAAAGCCAAAGGACCTGAATAATATTAAGAAATGCTATAGATGGAAGGAAAGTGTTGTGGAAATCTACCATAAAACAATTAGGCAAGACACATTCAATCCCTTCTCAACAATTTCCTGGACAGAAATACACTACAGTGTAATGTAATTGAAGAATCCATAGAATCTAACCACTTAGATTTGGAAAAACCATTTAACATTGAAAAACTCTAAACAAACAGCAACACGAAGAGTTATCTATCCAAAACGGAGATGTTTGGATAAACCACTTCTCCAATCTTGTTGGTTCTATAACAAAGAACAAACAGCAGAAACATGTACATGATCAAATACAAATCTTAGAATCAACTATTAAATACTAGCAGAACCCACTGGATCCTCCAATTGCATTAAATGATCTACAGGAGAAAATACAAACCCTACAACCAAAAAGGCCAGTGGGGTTGATGCTATCGTAAATTTAATGATAAAATATACAGAACACAAATCTATCCTGGCTATCCGTAAACTCTTTAACACCTTCCTCAGCTCTGGCATATTCCCCATTATCTGGAACCAAGGACTGATCACCCCAATCCACAAAAGTGAAGACAAATTTGACCCCATTAGAGAGCCCATGGGGTTCTCTATGGTGCAATAGGTCAGAGCGTGACTAGGGGGTGTTCTAGTCTTGTATTATGTTGGTGTGAGTATGGTTCCCAATTGGAGGCAGCTGATGATCGTTGCCTCTAATTGGGGATCATACTTAGTGTGGTCCTTTTCCCACCTGCGTTTGTGGGATATTGTTTCGTTTTGGTTTAGTGCTATGTGCACTACGCACTTTACGTTTGTTTATTCGTTGTTGTTTTTTGAAGATTCACTTTAATAAATATGTGGAACTCTACTCACGCTGCACCTTGGCCCGCTCATTATGTATACGACGAACGTGACATAACCGTGGGAAATGCGTCAACAGCAACCTTGGGAAAATTATCATTAACAGCAGACTCATACATTTTCTCAGCGAAAACAATGTACTGAGCAAATGTCAAATTGTCTTTTTACCAAATTACAGTACGACAGACAACGTATTTTCCCTGCACACCCTAATCGACAAACAAACAAACCAAAAAAAAGGCAAATTCTTCTTCAAATGCTTGTTGCTTTCAAAAAAGCTCTTAATCAATTTGGCATGAGGGCCTGCTGTACAAATTGAAGGAAAGTGGTGTTGCATGAAAAGAAATGACGTAAAATCCATGTACAAAAAAAACACACATTTCTTCCACAGGGCCGGGGGGTGAGACAAGGATGCAGCTTAAGCCCCACCCTCTTCAACATATGTTTCCCATGCCAATAAATCCCTTTGAATTGAGAGCCCCAGCTCACTGCGGAGATGGAGTGATTGGTACTAGTCCAAGATCCCCACAGACCAAAACCAGGTTTATTCAGTTTGTACCTGCTGTGCTGTTTCTCTGGTGTGGGTCACTGTGCTGTATGTAATGTCCTGCTCAGAGTCAGCAGACTGCAAATAAATAAATAGCAAATAAATAGCAAAGAGAAACAGTTTTTTTCCACTGATATGATGCAGGTGTATATTTAGTGAACATACAATATTAACAACATTTTTCAACATATTGAGCACTGTAAGAGCTTGGGTTCAGTTAGAATATGGGACCTTTTATGTCAACTCATTGATAATCAACTGAAGAAGTAACGCTGAAGTCAAATGGTAGATGATCCCAGATCAAGAACAGATTTGCAGATGGTTGAAAAAAATTAATGAAGTGTATCCTACCACTGAGTTGTTAGTTGTCTGGTCCTTGGCCTTATTGTCCTCTGGAATAAAGAGAGGGAGATGTCAGTTACTTCTGAGTTTGTTATAGTACAATAATACCTCTGAATGGATTTCTTATAGACAATTCCTCCAAGTATTTTCTGTCATTCAAGATAAATCACTGGCAAGAAATATACTGTTGGTCACAATATCAATACATTTAGTATTTTCTAAACTATTCTCCTTTTTATATTCACATAAAATGACTACTTACTAGGCCTTCTCCACATCTTCCATGTTACTAGGATACCAGCTGTCACCACCACCAACATGCCCAGAGAGATGAGTAGGACTTTCACGGACCTGATGACAACTTGAATTAATAATACAATTAAAATAGATCATTATAAATGGATCATTTGTGAAAAGGTAACAACTTGTATGATAAGTGGAACAATTATTTATCTATTCACATGTGTGGAAGTTGACCATGCAAATGAAGAGATGATATGATTATCATTGAGATTATTACTATTTATTAAGTGTGCAACTTGTCCTTGCACATGAGTGAGTATAACACAATAATGCTGCTACTTCTCACAAGGCAACCACAGAGATGTTCTACCCAGGAGGAAGTGGTAACAGTCTCTATATGCATTTAGGGAGGGTGTTTGGTTTGCATTAACTGTTGTAGTGTATGATGGAATTGTAATGTTCCTCTGAGTTCATATTATCTAACAACATGTGGGATAAAACATCTGAAGGAGTGATAATAACCTCTGGTGGACTTCCTCCATGTTCCCCTCAGCTCCTTGACTTGTGTTGTCAGTCTGAACAGGCTCAGCAGTTGGAGAGGCAGAGGGTTGTTGAGAGGTTGGATCTTGGGTTGCTGTGAGGTAAAACAACAATATCATCATTGAAGTTAATGGTAAACCAGATAGTCAGGTTGTATAGCAACATCACATTCATAGTTCATATTACAATTAGTTCCAGATGATACCAGTGGATAAAACAAAGTGAATCATATTGATCATAAAGTATGTGATTGATCTACTAACTTGAGGTCATCTTAGAGGTTCTCTGTGTTGCAGTTTGTTGACTGACAGTGATGTGAACAGGCATCTCTAGTTCTCCAACTCTACACCAATACCAGTCAGTGTTCTCCATCTGCAGTCCACTCATAGTCACTGTTAAGACTGTTCTGTTGTTGGCATCACTAGTCCGCGTTAATGCCACTGATGTTCCATTTAAAGTCCCAGAATACCCACTCACACAATCACCACCCATCCTGCACCACTTCATGTCTCCAGAGTTACTATAGTAACAACAGACAGTGACACTCCCTCCTTCTACTCCAGTCACTTCCTGTTGGTCCACATAGAGTTCTGGAGTACCTGAACACAGGTAAAAAAAAAAACAAGAATTCAGAGGAGCAAAAAGTGCTTTTACAACAGCCTCCTTACACATTCCTTCAAGCTGCAATCTGGGTTTGATACATCTATTTTTAGTCTTTTAAATTCATAATAATGATATATAGCCATTGATTCTTGAAGAATGTACATTTCCTCACAAGCTTAGTTGTGTTACTCCATCATAACCCCAAATATACTCAGTGAATAAAGAAACGTCCCCCCACTGTTGTTAGGTTCTTATTTTTCAGAGAAAATAACTCAAGGACACTAAAGAAGCTTTAACCAAGTTGAATTCTTCCCAAAGGTTCTGTACAGCTGTAATTCAGACAACTCAACATTTCTTCCAGCCAGAAGACACTCCTCCTTCTCCCTAATCCTTACATCTTATAGTTTAACAGGAAAAGAGTAACAAGATACGAAATCCTTATTACTCCCTTCAGGGAATTTGTCCTCACCTTCTGACCTCAACTGTCTTTCCTGTATCAACACGGTGCTCTCCTCTTGTCACTCAACACATTCCACAGCTATCTGTCTTTCTACAGAGACCCAGTCTATTTCACTCCTTAATATTCTATGCTTCTTCTCTATCATTTATTTAATATCTCAATGTTCAAAATGTCGAATCCAACACTGTCAACTGCGTTTATTTTCAGCAAACTTGCCGGTGATGTCTGGTGAGGACCTGTCTTACAACAGGCCTACAAGCCCTCAGACCAGCCTCTCTCAGCCTATTGTGGACAGTCTAAGCACTGATCGGGGGATTGTGAGCTCCTGGTGTAACTCTGGCAGTTGTTGTTGCCATCCTGCACCTGTCCTTGCAGGTGTGATGTTTGGATATACCGATCCCTTTACATTGAAGATCTGTGAAGTTATTTGAATTTGAACTAATTATCTTTGAAAGACGGGGTCCTGAAAAAGGGATGTTTCTTTTTTTTCTGAGTTTATAATCTTGTTTTACCTACATGTACAGTATAGCTCTGTCTATGATTTTCAGAGTGGTTACACAATTCTCATTTCATTTGTTTTAATAGGTTATTTATAATTGGGTCATTATTTAGTATTTGACATTGCAGGATTACAGGACACTCCACAGGACATTGCTGAGCACTATTAATTCTACTTTACTAGATACAAGCAGTGAAGGGATCTTACCTGGAGTGACAGACAGGTAGAACCATTGTATCATGATATCTGTTCCTCCATTGATCTCCACAACACACCTGTAATTCCCATAATCCCATGACGTCAGGTCAGTCATGGTCACAGTGAAGATTCTCTTGTTGATGTCATCAGATATTGAGGTCTTACCACTGCTCTTAGGTTGGTCAGTACGTACTAAATACGAACATACATCCCAACCTAATCCTTGACACCAGTATTTAACATGGTTTATGTGATTCAGAACATAGCGACATGGGAAGGTGATGGAGCCTCCAGTCTGCACAGACACATGCCTCACTGTGGACACATCAACGCAAAACACATTTAGGTTGGAATGCAATCACTTTATTTCTGCACTATAAAACAACTTGTGTATGATTAAGATTGATAACACTGTTTACAGCCCTTTATTGAAAGATGTATACAGTCTAAATACTGTAGTACAGTATATTTATATACTATGGTATTCGCTACACTGCTTTTGTGGAATTTACTGTAGTATTCACTATAGTGTTTTGCGGATTGATGACTGTAGTATATTGTAGTGACATCTGCCGACTATGCAAGTTACTGTTTAATGAGGGGAACACCTCAACCACAACATAAAGACACACAGTTTTGTGACAGGCCACCTATTGAGTTAGGTCAACAGAGGATTAGGTTTTTTTTTGTTTGATACAGATAATACACATTAACAGGAGTACACCAAATTTACTTATTAGCTTTATGAAATACAACAGTGCTTTCACAGAGATTCAGCTGACCAAGTAAACAAGATGACCAAAAACTGTGACAAACAATACTGTACTTCTGATGGTAGAAAATAATAAACAGGTAACCACAGTATTTACAGGGGTGTAAAGTACTTAAGTAAAAATACTTTAAAGTACTAGTTAAGTATTTTGGGGAGTTATCTGTACTTTACTATTCATGTTTTGGACAACTTTTAATATTACTTCACAACATTTCTAAAGAAAATAATGTACTTTCTGCTCTATACATTTTCCCTGACACCAAAAAGTACTTGTTACATTTTGAATGCTTAGCAGGAAAATAGTCAAATTCATGCACTTGATCATCCCTACGGCCTCTGACCAGGTAGACTCACTAAACACACATGCTTCGTTCGTAAATTTTTTTTTATTTTTTTTTATTTCACCTTTATTTAACCAGGTAAGCAAGTTGAGAACAAGTTCTCATTTACAATTGCGACCTGGCCAAGATAAAGCAAAGCAGTTCGACACATACAACGACACAGAGTTACACATGGAGTAAAACAAACATACAGTCAATAATACAGTAAAAAAAAAAAAAAAAAAAAAAAAAAAAAAAAACAAGTCTATATACAATGTGAGCAAATTAGGTGAGAAGGGAGGTAAAGGCAAAAAGGCCATGGTGGCAAAGTAAATACAATATAGCAAGTAAAACACTGGAATGGTAGTATTGCAATGGAAGAATGTGCAAAGTAGAAATAAAAATAATGGGGTGCAAAATAAATAAATAAATTAAATACAGTTAGGAAAGAGGTAGTTGTTTGGGCTAAATTATAGGTGGGCTATGTACAGGTGCAGTAATCTGTAAGATGCTCTAACAGTTGGTGTTTAAAGCTAGTGAGGGAGATAAGTGTTTCCAATTTAAGAAATTTTTGTAGTTTGTTCCAGTCATTGGCAGCAGAGAACTGGAAGGAGAGGCGGCCAAAGAAAGAATTGGTTTTGGGGGTGACTAGAGAGATATACCTGCTGGAGCGTGTGCTACAGGTGGGAGATGCTATGGTGACCAGCGAGCTGAGATAAGGGGGGACTTTACCTAGCAGGGTCTTGTAGATGAATGATGTCTGAGTGTTGGAGTGTGCCCCTGGCTATCTGTACATTTAAAAAAACAAGAACATGGTGCTGTCTGGTTTGCTTAATCTAAGGAATTTGAAATTATTTATACTTTTACTTTTGATACTTCAAGTGGAATATCACTCAAAAACTAACTTTGGTATTTTTTTCATTCGTTTACTGTTGATACAGTCCCAAAATGTTTTGCAAGTCAGCAGGGGTAGACTGAAACGATAATTCAGGCTGGGAATTTGACTCTATCCCATGCCACCCTGTTCACGCAAACCACCAGACAGCTAATTTTGTAGGGTAACCCTATTTGTTGTTGTAACGGGTACCAAACGAGGTATATATTTGGCCACTATGTTCATCTGGGAAGAAATGTATCCACATTACAAAATACAAACATTTGGGACTGACTAACAAGTAGCCTATCTGAACACTGAGTTTTCAAGGTATGCTGTGGCTGTGGGTGCACCCTCAAAAACTCACTAGGAATACTCCAATCATAGCACATACAAATGTACAAGGCTAGACACACAAAACAATTAGCCTACACTTTTTAAAACAATAATTAGATACACAGAGTTAGCTCAAATGTTCAAGTGATTATCTTTATATTCAAGCATCAAGCATATCAAAAGTATCAAAAAACTTCACACACACATTCACTGAACGTGAACATAAGCTACAACAATGTAAGTAAGTTTAATACAAAAGTCGAAAAAACAGTCCTCTACAAACAAAAAAAATTACAATGTTCACTCACTGATGTCCATAAAGCAAACAGGACAAAAATAAACACATCTACACACTGAGTCAATGAAATTGAACATTGGCTACATAACTGCAAGTATAATACGAATGTCCAAAAAACATGCCTCTGTAGAAAAGCTTTAACTCACAGCAAATGTTGTTTCACCCTTGTCAGCCTGTTAAGGAAGAGTCATAGCATAGCTACTTCAGAGTAACCAGGAAGTAATTACCACTAGTAAACCAGTAGGCGGCGCAGTAACTCCCTGCTCTCCGCCATCTTGTCAATGATGTCATCTTTGTCAAGTTCCAAAAGAATCTCCTTCTCTGTTGCATTCAAAAGGAATGCTTCAAGGTTCTCTTGAGTGAGGGAGGTTCTTTGGCGGTTCTTCACGAATTTCAGGGTGGAGAAGGTCCTCTCACAAGCCACTTGAGTGACGGATAGGGTGAGGCGGAACTTGTAGCCCAGACCCCATGATGTGATATGCATCCGTGAGCAGATTGTACTGAGACAGGAGCAGCATATCGGGCAGTTTTTACATGTAGAACAACTTCTGCTTACCAACTCCACACTTTCATCAGGATCCTCAAAGCCTTCCTGTGAGTCATCACTGGCGGCGGTGGCCCTGGTGTTGTACACCGTCAATGCTGACTGTTTCAGTCTTTTCCACTGTTGTGCAAGGCTGATCAGTTCAACCTGCAATGCCTCAACAGTGGCATGTTCATCAAATTCCAGTAAGCATTTGCTGAGCTCCTTCATGGCTGTCTTTGGAAGGCCCTTGACCCACTCAACAAAGTCGTCTGCTGCCCTCTTCACACCCTCAAAGTCTCAAGGCACACCGTCAACGAGTGCTGTGCTGTTACGATATCCATGCCACTTGTTTGCAAGTATTTAGAGAGAGGGGACGTCTTCTCAAAAATGCTGAGAAAAATCTCAGTTGTAGGTATGGTTTCATACTTTAGGAGAGCATCCTTGTACCCTTGGGCCTTGCTTCGGGTGGCAGGTTTTATGGTCACATCCTTTTCAATTCTTTCCATAGTGATGACCACATGCGTGTAAATTGCCCCCGTCAGGCTTTGCAAAGCTTCCAAAAACTTCCCTCAAGGCCTCGTCTTTGGCCCACCAGCGTGTTTCACCAATTACATCAAGCCGTCTGTGTCTCCTGTCTTCACTGGTTTCCTCTCATAGCTTCATGCGCTTGTAGGAATCTCGAACGAACACTGCTATGTCATTCAGTAGTGAGAAAAGGGATTCACTTGCCACAACAACCCCAGTGGTGTCAGTTAGCACAAGGTTGAGGACATGTGAGTACACCATATGTGTACTTGGTTAGGAGACTCTCCTGTAAGCAATGCAGAGAAGCCCCTGTATTGTCCCTGCATATTACCTGCGCCATCTTTTGCATTACCAACACATTACCAACACATTACCAACACAACACGTTTGATATCTGTCTGTTTCACAAGATCCACAAAGTACTGTCCAGTTGATGACTCACAGTCAATGACCTCAATGAGTCTCTCGTGGACAAGATCAGTGACATATCACAGAACTACTGCACACTGGTCTTTGGATGTTAAATCCTGTGTTGTGTCCATTTGTATTGAGAACATCCCTGCCTTTCTCACTTCAACAGCAACTGTCTGCTGAATCAACATTCTGATGACTTCAATTACTTTATTTGCTATTGTTTTGGACATCATAGTTACCAAGGACCCATTACTTCCCATCTGTTTCTTGCTCTTCTCAATGCAATCCCTAACATGCTCTTGTAGGAAGACATCATATTTGCTAACAACTAACACTATCTGGAGTGAGATGAGCAAAAATCTAATGAGGGAACATCAGATAAACCCTCAAGCTTTTTCAGCTAGTTGGCCGTCAAAAACGCACTGATAAACAATGGGGAATAGTAGCCTGCTACTGCAGCTTGCCTGCCAATGCATGCTTCTCCCAGCCCACATTTTGACAAAGTTGGAACTTGCCTGCCTGTCCGCCTATTTGATCGATGAAAAATATATTTGATAGAATATCTCTTAGTTGTCGATCTGTGGATAACAGTCGTTCATGTTCAGCATAGCTAGCTAGTTAGCAAAGTGATTCACATTTCTTGCTAGCTAACCAAATGACACCAGTATGACTAGCTGTAGCCACCGAAAAACGATGAAGGGGAAAAGTCGGTCACTCATTCACTCACGCCTCCAATTAATGACATAGAATCTTTCCAGCAGCTAGCTAGCTAATGTTAGGCTCCGTGTTTTTAGCTTGCTAAATAAATATCTACATAAATAGATACCCTAGCCTTTTAGCCACATTATGACTAACTTGTGATTATTTCCCTTGTTAGTTTGATTGTACTGACTCTTCCTTGGCTAAATGGAGAAATCTGGAAACTGATGAAAGAATGAGATCGTGCTCTAAAAACATCCCTAAAGTCCAAATTAGAGCAGGCCAGACATAGGTTTACTATGTTGAGAAATAAGGTGATGAAAGAAATCAGACAGGCCAAGGCAAACCTTTGTATTAACATAATTGGTGAAGCAAAGGGAAATTCTAAATTGATCTGGGAGAATCTAAAAAAGTGAACAGGGAAAGACCATAGTAACACTGCAAAAAGACTAAGAATCAAGGTGAATGACAATCTAACAAAGGATGCAGTCGAAATAGCAATAGTCCGGGGTTGTTTCCAAGGGTCTGGAAGTCGGCCATAATAACGGCCATCTTTAAATCGGGTGACCCTGCTGACGTGAGTAACTTCAGGCCCATTTGTGTACTACCTGTGGTGTTGAAGGTTGTTCAAAAGTGTGTAGCAGAACAACTGATTGCCCACCTCAACATCAGCCCCTTCACATTACACTCCATGCAGTTTGGCTTCAGAGCAAAACACTCCACAGAAACGACCAACTGCTATCTTCTGGAAAATGTGAAGTCCAAGATGGACAAAGGAGGCATTGTTGGGGCTGTGTTTCTGGACCTAGAAGGCCTTTGATACTGTTAACCATGAGGTTCTCATCACAAAATTGTCCAAGTTCAACTTTTCCCCCGATGACTTGAGATGGATGAAATCATACCTTGAAGGCAGAACTCAGCATGTCAGAGTGAGCAATGAGCTGTCGCCCACTCTTAGCTATGATGTGGGCGTGCCTCAAGGTTCAATACTCGGGCCCCTCCTGTTCAGCCTGTACATTAATGATCTGCCCTCCGTCTGTACTGGGTCTGAACTTCAAATTTATGCAGATGATACAGTGATATATGTGCATGCAAAGAGCAAACAACAAGCTGCACAAGAACTCACTACTGTAATGGTCCAGGTGACAAAATGGCTCAGTGACTCATGTTTGCATCTCAATGCAAAAAAAAAACGTCTGCATGTTCTTCACAAAGAGGGCAACTGATGCTACTGAGCCAGATGTCTATGTATCAGGGGAGAAGCTCCAGGTGGTATTTGAGTTTAAGTACCTTGGCATCATACTTGATTTCAACCTCTCTTTTAAAAAGCAGGTGAAAAGGGTAACTCAAATAACCAAATTCAACCTAGCTAATTTCTGATTTATACGAAATTGTTTGACTACAGAGGTAGCAAAACTGTACTTCAAATCTATGATAATCTCCCACTTAACACACTGCTTGACTAGTTGGGCTCAAGCTTGCTGTACAGTATTAAAACCCATTCAGTCTGTCTACAAACAGGCTCTCAAAGTGCTTGATAGGAAGCCCGATAGCCATTATCACTGTTACATCCTCAGAAAGCATGAGCTCCTGAGTTGGGAAAATCTTGCAATACACCGACGCATGTCTTGTCTTATTCAATATCCTAAATGGCCTGGCTCCCCCTCCACTCAGTACTTTTGTTAAACAGAAAACCCAAACATATGGCAGCAGATCCACAAGGTCTGCGATTAGAGGTGACCAACAATACATTGAATACAATACTTTAAATCAATCAAATCAAATTGTATTTGTCACATGCACAGGGTTAGCAGATGTTAATGAGAGTGTAGCGAAATGCTTGTGCTTCTAGTTCTGATAGTGCAGTAATATTTAACAAGTAATCTAACAATTCCCCAACAACAACCTAATACGTCATTTCTTCAGCCTCCTGAGGTTGAAGAGGCGCTATTGCGCCTCCATCACCACACTGTCTGTGTGGGTGGACCATGTCTGTGATGTGTATGCCTAGGAACTTAAAACTTTCCACCTTCTCAACTGCTGTCCCTTCGATGTGGATAGGGGGATGCTCCCTCTGCTGTTTCCTGAAGTCCACAATCACTACAGCCATGTCAGCAAAAACACTACAGTGAATACTATAGTATACCAGTCATGCCCCCAGCAGTTCAATCCATCTAAAAAATTCTAAATTAAGTACTACGTGATTGAGGACTACTAGAAGAAGAATAGAATAGAATTCTCCATTATACAACAAAAGTATATTGTAAGCACTACACGATCGAAAGGGATACTACAATCTATCATATAGTATTCTCCAGTATACTACAATCAATGTATACTACAGTATACTGGGGCGGTTGCAGGCAGTTTTTTTAACATATGGATGAGCTAGTTAAAAAGCTAAGATTTAAAGTGGGCTTTTTATAAATAGATATTGCCTCTTGCTAAATAGCAGGAAGCAGAATGTACAGGTGACTTTCCTGCCGGTTCTTGATTATGATGACAACATTTACCAGTGGTTAGAGTGTTGGACTAGTAACTGGAAGGCTGCAAGTTCAAACCCCCGAGCTGTCGTTCTGCCCCTGAACAGGCAGTTAACCCACTGTTCCTAGGCTGTCATTGGAAATAAGAATTTGTTCTTAACTGACTTGCCTAGTAAAATAAAGGTAAAAATAAATAAATAAATACTACAGTGTGGTGTAGAATTCTACAGTATACTACCGTTTACTATAGAATTTGTTCTTAACTGACTTGCCTAGTAAAATAAAGGTAAAAATAAATAAATAAATACTACAGTGTGGTGTAGAATTCTACAGTATACTACCGTTTACTATAGAATACAGTTTTCTATAGTAAACTGTAGTATTGTTGTTTGTAGGAGATTACACATACCTGCTGAGAGTCTGGGGAAGATGAGGAAGAGGAGGAGGATGAGATGGGGAGCCATGTGAGGGTTTGACTCTGTGTGTGTGTGTGTGTGTGTGTGTGTGTGTGTGTGTGTGTGTGTGTGTGTGTGTGTGTGTGTGTGTGTGTGAGAGAGAGACAGGTATCTATGTACTGATGTGTGTGCCAAGAAAAAAAGTCAACAGCGAGAATGACTCTATTTCCTTATGTTCACAGACCTCACTGTCTGTAACTCTCTTCCTGCTTCTGTTTGTGTGTACAATCCTCCCTCAGTGGCAGACAGCAACTATTGCATCCTATGGACTAATTTAACCCCATAATCATAGTCACTAAAATATATTTCAGCTTTCTCTAAGGCCTTTTTGGGACCAAGATTCACTACTATCCTGTTGTCCTCTGATGGAAAACAGGCCATTAATGATACAAATATTGGATGCAGGGACATGATGCACCACATTTTCAATGACCAAATTCAATATTTCTGAAGAAGGCCATTAAAGGCTAAAATGTCAGTCTTTTAAAACTAGTAATGTTTAGTAGTGAGCTAGCATTGCACCTTTTTGTTTCCAAATTCAGTATTTCAGAATTAATTCTTTATAAAAAAAACTCTCATACATTTGTATCAAAGAAATTGATAGAATTGAGATGTGCTGCAGAGGTGGAGTGATAGGAACTAGACCAAGACCTCCATAGACTCTCACGTTAAACCAGGTTCATAGTTCAGGGTCCTCCAGACCACAACCCAGTCTGATGTGGTTTTCCTTTCAACATGAACGCTCTCTATCTCTCTCCCTCTTCTATACAGGAAATAATGCCTGGTCATACAGTAGACGCAGCTCATAGCCACAGATAATGTATTCATAGCCAAAGTGTCAAAGTTAGCTCAGGAAGTTGCAGTACCACAAGGCTGCAAATCTTGGGTAAACTCATTCCATGACGTCATGTTAAATACTGAGGTATACCTTTTATCTTTGGCTCCATCTCAGTAATCTACTTCTGATACATCAGAATGTAACACTCAAACTCACAAAGCACAGAACTCACCATTTTTGATAGCCCATAGGCACTTCTTCAGTATGACATTTTCTTTTGAATTTCCTCTATTGTATTTTTGTTTTTCAGTCCTACTACCCTTTGTTACTGCCTGCAGGATTGGCCCAGCGGTTTAAGGCTTGAAAGTATTAAAGTGGAGGCAGACGTTGCTGATGCATGCCAGATCTTACAATGCCTGGATAGGTATTTTACATATCAGCAAACCACATAAAGGTTGTGTTCCCCTGCTCAGATGTTGCATGCATCAACCAATGGTTGCCACATTGTCATCAATTGTGCTGTCGGGCACTAGATTGCTATAATGCGACCATGACTAAATACATGTTGTTCTCTAGTTCTCGCAAGAATATTCCAGATGGACTGCATATTTATTCATTGGATAGTTCTCCCATTTATTGGCTTACCGCCGACTAATATCTGGGCATCTGGATTGACGAAGACTTTATTTTTTATTTTTAACATATGGATGAGCTAGTTAAAAAGCTAAGATTTAAAGTGGGCTTTTTAGAAATAGATATTGCCTCTTGCTAAATAGCAGGAAGCAGAATGTACAGGTGACTTTCCTGCCGGTTCTTGATTATGATGACAACATTTACCAGATTGCAGCAGCCACTACTCTTAAACCTACCACAGCGCCGTTCCTTTTATCACCGGTGACAGTTTTAATACTCACCACTGCATCCTGTATCAAAAGGTTGGCTGGTTCTCAAGTAGATCAGTTAATGACTTCCTTTTTGTTTACAAAGCCCTACTACACAAGCTTCCAACCAACCTAACTTCGTTGCTGACGTATAAAAGAATGAGATACCAAACCTGCTCACAGTGTTGGTTAACTCTTCAGACCCCTCAGGTCTCCACGAAATTAGGTAAATCCGCTTTGAGTTTCCAGGCTCCACATTTTTTTAAATCACTTACAAAATCCATTAGATTTGGATTCCCTGGTGCCACTGGAGCATTTTAAACCCTGGGGATAAATTAGTTCACGGGGTATACAATTGATTTAATAATTTGTTTATGATGTCTGTGATGTTCTAATGTAATGTATTTGTTATTATATCTTGTTATGCTATCTTGTATTTTATATTTGATTTGATGTCCTCAGGGCACCATTGAAAATGACACCCTGGTCTCAATTGGGTTCCCCTGATGAAATAAAAGTGAATAAATTATAATAGCATAGGATGTGGTTAGCTGATACATAAAATACCTGTCTAGGAGATATAAGATCCAGAATGCGTCAGCAACATCTGAGCAGAGGAACATGTTATAGAAATGAACGGACAGTCGATGACATGGAAGGCAACCATTGATGCATGCAACATCTGAGCAGGGGAACACAACTTTTATGTTGCCTTAGCTCCTCCTACAGAGACCAACCAGAAAGGTTAATCAATCAAAAAACAACACATTCAAAATGACAAATAATATTGTCTGCAACATAAAGTAAACTACCATAAATAAATCAAAGTAAATGTTGACTGCAAACAACAGTTACAAAATGACCATGGAATAAAGTGCATGGATGCATGGGTTATGTGAACAGCGCTAGACCACACGGTCAATAAAAAATGGCGCCAGAGAAGAAGGCTGACGTTTTTCGTTTCCACAACCGATTGTGTTTTTTAGTTCGTTTATTTGACGAGTCCGACTCGAATGACATACTGCTTACTTGGGAACAGGCCCAGATCCCCGTGATTTGCGTGAAGAAGAGGCAGAGAAAAAGGGGCTAAAGGGCGGGCGGGCTGACTTCTGAAAATTCGTAGGCGATCTAAAAAACAACAAAATTTCCTTCCATTCTGCTAGCAAACGTGCAATCTTTGGAGAATAAAATAGATGACCTACTCGGAAGATTAAACTACCAACGGGACATTCAAAACTATAATATCTATTGCTTCACGGAGTCGTGGCTGAACGACGACACTATCAACATACAGCTGGCTGGTTATATGCTGTACCGGCAGGATAGAACAGCGCGTCTGGTAAGACAAGGGGCGGCGGACTATGTATTTTTGTAAATAACAGCTGGTGCACGATATCTAAGTCTCGAGCTATTGTTCACCTGAGGTAGAGTGTCTCATGATAAGCTGTAGACCACACTACCTAACTAGAGAGTTTTCATCTGTATTTTTCGTAGATGTTAACATACCACCACAGTCAGAGGCTGGCACTAAGACAGCATTGAATGAGTTGTATTCCACCATAAGCAAACAAGAAAACGCTCACCCAGAGGCTGCGCTCCTAGTAGCTGTGGACTTTAATGCAGGGAAACTTATATCCGTTTTACCAAATTTCTATCAGCATATTAAATGTGCAACCAGAGGAAAACAAACTCTGGACCATCTTTACTTCAACACAGAGACGCATACAAAGCTCTCCCTCACCCTCCATTTGGAAAATCTGACTATAATTATATCTTCCTGATTCCTGCTTACAAGCAAATATTTAAGCAGGAAACACCAGTGACTAGATCAATAAAAAGGGGTTAGATGAAGCAGATGCTAAGCTACAGGACTGTTTTGCTAGCACAGACTAGAATATGTTCTGGGTTTCCTCCGATGGCATTGAGGAGTACACCACATCTGTCATCGGCTTCATCAATAAATGCATCGATGACGTTGTCCCCACAGTGACCGTACGTACATACCCCAACCAGAAGCCATGGATTACAGGCAACAGCCTCACTGAGCTAAAGGCTAGAGCTGCCGCTTTCAAGGAGCGGGACTCTACCCCTGAAGCTTATACGAAATCCCGCTATGCCCTCCGACGAACCATAAAGCAGGCAAAGTATCAATACAGGACTAAGATCTAATCGTACTACACCGGCTCTGACGCTCGTCAGATGTGGCAGGGCTTGCAAACCATCACATACTACAAAGGGAAGCACAGCCGAAAGCTGCCCAGTGACATGAGCCTACCAGGTGAGCTAAACTACTTCTATGCTTTCTTCGAGTTAAATGGCACTGAAACATGCATGAGAGCACCAGCTGTTCTGGAAGACTGTGTGATCACGCTCTCTGCAGCCGATGTGAGTAAGACCTTTAAACAGGTCGACGTTCACAAGGCCGCAGTGCCAGGCGGATAACCATGATGTGTACTGCGAGCACGCGCTGACCAACTGGCAAGTGTCTTCACTGACATTTTCAACCTCTCCCTGTCCGAGTCTGTAATACCAACATGTTTTAGGCAGACCACCATAGTGTCTGTGCCCAAGAACACTAAGGTAACCTGCCTAAATAACTAACGACCCATAGCACTCACATCTGTAGCCATGAATTGCTTTGAAAGGCTGGTCATAGCTCACATCAACACCATTATCCCAGAAACCTTAGACCCACTCCAATTTGCATACCGCCCCAACAGATCCACAGATGATGCAATCTCTTTTGCACACCACACTGCCCTTTCCCAACTGGACAAGAGGAACACCTATGCGAGAATGCAATTCATTGACTACACCTCAGCATTCAACAACATAGTTCCCTCAAAGCTCATCAATAAGCTAAGGACCCTGGGACTAAACACCTCCCTCTGCAACTGGATCTTGGACTTCCTGACAAGCCGCCCCCAGGGGGTAAGGGTAGGTAACAACACATCCGCCACGCTGATCCTCAACACAGGGGTCCTTCAGGGGTGCGTGCTCAGTCCCCTCTTGTACTTCCTGTTCACTCATGACTGCATGGCCAGGCACGACTCCAACACCATCATTACATTTGCAGATGACGCAACAGTGGTAGGCATGATCACTGACAACGATGAGACAGCCTATAGGGAGGAGGTCAGAGACCTGGCCATGTGGTGCCAGGACAACAACCTCTCCCTCAACGTGATCAAGACAAAGGAGATGATTGTGGACTACAGGAAAAAGAGGACCGAGCATGCCCCCATTCTCATCGACGGGGCTGCAGTGGAGCAGGTTGAGAGATTCAAGTTCCTTAGTGTCCACATCACCAACAAACTAACATGGTCCAAGCACACCAAGACAGTTGTGTAGAGGGCACGACAAAACCTATTCCCCCTCAGGAGACTGAAAAGATTTAGCATGGGTCCTCAGATCCTCAAAAGGTTCTACAGCTGCACCATTGAGAGCATCCTGACTGGTTGCATCACTGCCTGGTATGGCAACTGCTTGGCCTCTGACCGCAAGGCACTACAGAGGGTAGTGTGAACAGCCCAGTACATCACTGGGGCCAAGCCCCCTGCCATCCAGGACCTTTATACCAGGCGGTGTCAGAGGAAGGCCCTACAATTTGTCAAAGACTCCAGCCACCCTAGTCATAGACTGTTCTCTCTGCTACCGCACGGCAAGCGGTACCGGAGCGCCAAGTCTAGGTCCAAGAGGCTTCTAAACAGCTTCTACCCCCAAGCCATAAGACTTCTGAACACCTAATCAAATGGCTACCCAGACTATTTGCATAGCCCCCCCTCCCCTATTTTACACCACTGCTACTCTCTGTTGTTATCATCTATGCACAGTCCCTTTAATAACTCTACCTACATGTACATATTACCTCAACTAACTGGTGTCCCCGCACATTGACTCTGTACCGGTATCCCCCTGAATATATTCTCGCTATTGTTATTTTACTGCTGCTCTTTAATTACTTGTTACTTTTATTTCTTATTCTTATCCATAT
The DNA here is from genome assembly GCF_034236695.1 of Oncorhynchus nerka. Taxonomy (NCBI): domain Eukaryota; kingdom Metazoa; phylum Chordata; class Actinopteri; order Salmoniformes; family Salmonidae; genus Oncorhynchus; species Oncorhynchus nerka. The sequence goes on from NC_088405.1 coordinate 16,460,246, forward strand.
TGTTTTTTGTTAACTGCATTGTTGGTTAGGGGCTCGTAAGTAAGCATTTCACTGTAAGTCTACACGCCTGTTGTACTTGGCACATGTGACTAATACAATTTGATTTGAGTTCATTTGATTTAACATGTAATCTGATGTGTCCCGGCATGATATTACTATTCTTCCCGCCCAGATCAGAAGGCTAAAACAACACTGGAAAAAATCATTTTGAGTCTTGTTGTTTTAATTCATAACAAGTAAATGTTTATATGAGGCCACACAACTCTGATCTCTCTCTTAGTACCAGCCATAGTATTACATATAGAACTATTTAGGCTAATAGGATCTCTGTGGTGCCAGAAAACTCATTGTGTTCTGACTGCCGTCTCATTCAGATTATGCCTATCTTCATTAAAGCTTTATACAGAAGACCATTATTCAAATTTAAAGTTAGTCTTTTATAGAGAGGGCATCCATTGAACTCCTATACATACCCTTTAAGCTCTGGACCTGTTTCTGATTCTGTAGTGAACTCTAGGCCCTGTATAACTGTCCCAACAGAATGTTTGGCCCGCTGGATACTGATGAATACTGTATTCATCCAACAGGGGTCAGTAAAGTTCCACCTGGGATGTAAAGTGATGAACATACAGTAAGTGCAATGTACAGCCAAGATAAGGAAGGAGACAAGGACAACACTGCTGGTTTAAAAAAATATATTTGCACAAACACTTTTCAGAATGATTATTGATACAATTTACCCATTGATCTCATCATAAGGCCGTTGTCAACTTCCATGAATGAAAAAAGCTAGAAAACATTCAACTACTACATGTTCACATTTAGGGAAGCTTGTAGAACAAATTTGCATATTTATGATTCTGTACATCTAAAGTTTTGGCATATTGATAGTTTATTTCCTAACTTGGCATAAGCTACGCTATTCATGAATATTCACGAAGAGTCGTGGTCACTTGTGACAGAGTCTACACACCTCTTGACAGTTTTCACAGTTTGCTGCTATAAGATACATCAAAAGTTTGTTTTGAAGTGTTGGTCCTCTCTATATCATGGATCTACAGTATATCTCTCACATTTGTGGGAGTCTCATCTTTCCATAGAGGGGGTCATGGGTCATACTAGTTTGTAGCCCAAATCGTTTGGATTCTACAGACGTTTTCTTGAGAAGACCGAATTTCGTAATGTCTCCTGGTCTGACAAACACCGCAGATGTGGAAGGCCGCCATATGCAGATGTGGAAGGCCTCCATATGCAGATGTGAAGGCCGCCATATGCAGATGTGGAAGGCCTCCATATGCAGATGTGGAAGGCCGCCATATGCAGAGGTGGAAGGCCTCCATATGCAGATGTGGAAGGCCGCCATATGCAGATGTGGAAGGCCGCCATATGCAGATGTGGAAGGCCTCCATATGCAGATGTGGAAGGCCTCCATATGCAGATGTGGAAGGCCGCCATATGCAGATGTGGAAGGCCGCCATATGCAGATGTGGAAGGCCGTCATATGCAGATGTGGAAGGCCGCCATATGCAGATGTGGAAGGCCTCCATATGCAGATGTGGAAGGCCGCCATATGCAGATGTGGAAGGCCTCCATATGCAGATGTGGAAGGCCGCCATATGCAGATGTGGAAGGCCGCCATATGCAGATGTGGAAGACCGCCATATGCAGATGTGGAAGGCCGTCATATGCAGATGTGGAAGGCCGTCATATGCAGATGTGGAAGGCCGTCATATGCAGGTGTGGAAGACCGCCATATGCAGGTGTGGAAGGCCGCCATATGCAGATGTGGAAGGCCGCCATATGCAGATGTGGAAGGCCGTCATATGCAGATGTGGAAGGCCGTCATATGCAGATGTGGAAGGCCGTCATATGCAGATGTGGAAGGCCGCCATATGCAGATGTGGAAGGCCGTCATATGCAGATGTGGAAGGCCGTCATATGCAGATGTGGAAGGCCGTCATATGCAGGTGTGGAAGACCGCCATATGCAGATGTGGAAGGCCGCCATATGCAGATGTGGAAGACCGCCATATGCAGATGTGGAAGGCCGCCATATGCAGATGTGGAAGACCGTCATATGCAGATGTGGAAGACCGTCATATGCAGGTGTGGAAGACCGCCATATGCAGATGTGGAAGGCCGCCATATGCAGATGTGGAAGGCCGCCATATGCAGATGTGGAAGGCCGCCATATGCAGATGTGGAAGGCCGTCATATGCAGATGTGGAAGACCGTCATATGCAGATGTGGAAGGCCGTCATATGCAGGTGTGGAAGACCGTCATATGCACAGGTGGAAGGCCGCCATATGCAGATGTGGAAGGCCGTCATATGCAGGTGTGGAAGACCGTCATATGCAGATGTGGAAGGCCGTCATATGCAGATGTGGAAGGCCGCCATATGCAGAGTGGTGGATTGAGATGCAGCCTATGCAAAAAAAAGAATCTATTTTAAATAGACGTATTTTTAATGGGTATTTTATTATTAGATTGCTGCACAGTTATCGACTATCTTTTAAATGCAAGGGTCGTATTCTAAACCGTATTCCAGCCCTTTGTTAGTGCATGATAACACTGCAACTGATAACTCCTATGTTTGCCCTGAGTCTAATATCTATGATGTTGTTATTCTCCATGATGTATTTTGTGGTAATTGTCAACTGCTGTACCTTTGTAACCCCTGCCAACTGACGTAATGCAACGTATGACTGATAAACACTATTCAACTGGAAATCTGTCTCATGGTCCTCTCAGTCTGTAGTTCAAGTCAGTGTTTAACCATCGCACGCATCTAGATTCACCAATATCTAGTCTAGACTTCTTTCACTAAATATTATGTTGCACATGGATAGGCACAAAATACTATTTGGATAGGTGTGAAATACAATTTCATATGATCAAATCAAAATCTAATTTTATTTGTCACATGCTTCATAAAACAGGTGTAGACTAACAGTGAAATGCTTCCATACAGGTTCTTCCCAGCAATGCAGAATACAATGAAACAAATCTAATAACAATAATAGAAATCACAAGGACTAAATCCACAATGAGCAATGATAGCTTGGCTATATACATGGGGTACCAGTACCAAGTCAATGATAGCTTGGCTATATACATGGGGTACCAGTACCAAGTCAATGATAGCTTGGCTATATACATGGGGTACCAGTACCAAGTCAATGATAGCTTGGCTATATACATGGGGTACCAGTACCAAGTCAATGATAGCTTGGCTATATACATGGGGTACCAGTACCAAGTCAATGATAGCTTGGCTATATACATGGGGTACCAGTACCAAGTCAATGATAGCTTGGCTATATACATGGGGTACCAGTACCAAGTCAATGATAGCTTGGCTATATACATGGGGTACCAGTACCAAGTCAATGATAGCTTGGCTATATACATGGGGTACCAGCACCAAGTCAATGATAGCTTGGCTATATACATGGGGTACCAGTACCAAGTCAATGATAGCTTGGCTATATACATGGGGTACCAGTACCAAGTCAATGATAGCTTGGCTATATACATGGGGTACCAGTACCAAGTCAATGATAGTTTGGCTATATACATGGGGTACCAGTACCAAGTCAATGATAGCTTGGCTATATACATGGGTTATCAGTACCAAGTCAATGATAGCTTGGCTATATACATGGGGTACCAGTACCAAGTCAATGATAGCTTGGCTATATACATGGGGTACCAGTACCAAGTCAATGATAGCTTGGCTATATACATGGGGTACCAGTACCAAGTCAATGATAGCTTGGCTATATACATGGGGTACCAGTACCAAGTCAATGATAGCTTGGCTATATACATGGGGTACCAGTACCAAGTCAATGATAGCTTGGCTATATACATGGGGTACCAGTACCAAGTCAATGATAGCTTGGCTATATACATGGGGTACCAGTACCAAGTCAATGATAGCTTGGCAATATACATGGGGTACCAGTACCAAGTCAATGATAGCTTGGCTATATACATGGGGTACCAGTACCAAGTCAATGATAGCTTGGCTATATACATGGGGTACCAGTACCAAGTCAATGATAGCTTGGCTATATACATGGGGTACCAGTACCAAGTCAATGATAGCTTGGCAATATACATGGGGTACCAGTACTAAGTCAATGATAGCTTGGCTATATACATGGGGTACCAGTACCAAGTCAATATATACCAAGGCTATATATTCACATAAGTATTCAGATCTTTTACTCAGTACTTTGCTGAAGCACCTTTGGCAGTGATCACAGCCTTGAGCCTTCGTGGGTATGATGCTACAAGGTTATTACACCTGTATTTGGGGAGTTTGTCCCCTTCTTCTCTGTAGAGTCTCTCAAGCTCTGTCAGGTTGGATGGGGAGCGTCGCTGCACAACTATTTCTCAGGTCTCTACAGAGATGTTTGAGCAGGTCCGGGCTCTGGCTGGACCACTCAAGAACATTCAGAGTCCTGTTCCGAAATCACTCCTGTGTTGTCTTGGCTGTGTGTTTAGGGTCATTGTCCTGTTGGAAGATGAACCATCGCCCGAGGTCATGAGCATTCTGGAGCAGGTTTACGTCAAGGATCTCTCTGTACTTTGCTCTGTTCATCTTTCCTTCGATCCTGAATTGTCTCTCAGTCCTTGTCGCTGAAAATCATCCCCACAGCAATATGTTGACATAGTTCACCGTAGGGATGGTGCAAGTTTCCTCCAGACATGACGCTTGGCATTCAGGCCAAAGAATTTAATCTTCATTTCATCAGACGAGATTCTTGTTTCTCATGGCCTGAGAGTCCTTTCGGTGACTTGCCTACTTAAATAAAAAAAGATGTGTCTTTTAAAGTTTAATTGTATAGAAAAGCAGTAAATGAGCTTGAAAAATAATAATATCCCCCCACCCCTTTCAGGACCTGTCTGAAACTCCCTGGTTATGGCCCTGCTTGTGAGTCATCACCAGCATAATGGGTTTGGCTGTATTATAGGTAGCAGGTAGCATGGCAATCACATCAGAGCACCTGGGGGCGGTAAGTACGTATCGGTTAAGAGTGCTGATTTAGGACACATTTTGCCTATTTAGATCACATTGAATCAGATTAAATGGACAGATCAGCACTGCTACTCTGAGACGCTTGATACATAGGGCCACATATTGCCATCTAACATTACCGGATAGGCCCCAGATCTAACACTACTGAATAGTTCCCTGATCTAACACTACTGGATAGGCCTCAGATCTAACATTATGGGATAGGTCCCAGATCTAACATTACTGGATAGGCCCCTGATCTAACATTACTGGATAGGCCCCAGATCTAACATTACTGGATAGGCCCCAGATCTAACATTATGGGATAGGTCCCAGATCTAACATTACTGAATAGGCCCCTGATCTAACATTACTGGATAGGCCCCAGATCTAACATTACTGGATAGGCCCCAGATCTAACATTACTGGATAGGTCCCAGATCTAACATTATGGGATAGGTCCCAGATCTAACATTATGGGATAGGCCCCAGATCTAACATTATGGGATAGGCCCCAGATCTAACATTACTGGATAAGCCCCAGATCTAACATTATGGGATAGGCCCCAGATATAACATTACTGGATAAGCCCCAGATCTAACATTACTGGATAGGCCCCAGATCTAACATTATGGGATAGGTCCCAGATCTAACATTACTGGATAGGCCCCAGATCTAACATTACTGGATAGGCCCCAGATCTAACATTACTGGATAGGCCCCAGATCTAACATTATGGGATAGGCCCCAGATCTAACATTACTGGATAGGCCCCAGATCTAACATTACTGGATAGGCCCCAGATCTAACATTACTGGGACAACTTCAAATAACATCAAGGGACCACTTCAAATACTTTCCCACCATCACAGTCACAGCAGGTCAATGATTACCTCAAATCAAAACACATTTTATTTGTCACATACACATGGTTAGCAGATGTTAATACGAGTGTAGCGAAATGCTTGTGCTTCTAGTTCCGACAATGCAGTAATAACCAACGAGTAATCTAACCTAACATTTCCACAACAACTACCTTATACACACAAGTGTAAAGAGATAAAGAATATGTACATAAAGATATATGAATGAGTGATGGTACAGAACGGCATAGGCAAGATGCAGTAGATGGAATTGAGTACAGTATATACATATGAGATGAGTAATGTAGGGTATGTAAACATAAAGTGACATTGTTTAAAGTGGCTAGTGATACATGTATTACATAAAGATGGCAAGATGCAGTTGATGGTATAGAGTACAGTATATACATATGAGATGAGTAATGTAGGGTATGTAAAAATTATATTAAGTGGCATTGTTTAAAGTGGCTAGTGATACATTTTTTACATACATTTTTCATTATTAAAGTGGCTGGAGTTGAGTCAGTATGTTGGCAGCAGCCACTCAATGTTAGTGGTGGCTGTTTAACAGTCTGATGGCCTTGAGATAGAAGCTGTTTTTCAGTCTCTCGGTCCCTGCTTTGATGCACCTGCACTGACCTCACCTTCTGGATGATAGCGAGGTGAACAGGCAGTGGCTCGGGTGGTTGTTGTCCTTGAGGATCTTCATGGCCTTCCTGTGACATCGGGTGGTGTAGGTGTCCTGGAGGGCAGGTAGTTTGCCCCCGGTGATGCGTTGTGCAGACCTCATTACCCTCTGGAGAGCCTTACGGTTGTGGGCGTAGCAGTTGCCATACCAGGCGGTGATACAGTCCGACAGGATGCTCTCGATTGTGCATCAGTAAAAGTTTGTGAGGGCTTTTGGTGACAAGGAGGATCACTACCCTCTTCTATACTGAAGAGAGGATCACTACCCTCTTCTATACTGAAGAGAGGATCACTACCCTCTTCTCTACTGAAGAGAGGATCACTACCCTCTTCTACACTGAAGAGAGGATCACTACCCTCTTCTATACTGAAGAGAGGATCACTACCCTCTTCTATACTGAAGAGAGGATCACTACCCTCTTCTATACTGAAGAGAGGATCACTACCATCTTCTTTATTGAAGAGAGGATCACTACCCTCTTCTATACTGAAGAGATGATCACTACCCTCTTCTATACTGAAGAGAGGATCACTACCCTCTTCTATACTGAAGAGAGGATCACTACCCTCTTCTTTACTGAACAGATGATCACTACCCTCTTTTTTACTGAAGAGAGGATCACTACCCTCTTCTATACTGAAGAGAGGATCACTACCCTCTTCTTTACTGAAGATAGGATCACTACCCTCTTCTTTACTGAAGAGAGGATCACTACCCCGGCGCCGACAGAGATGGCCGCCTCGCTTCGCGTTCCTAGGAAACTATGCAGTTTTTTGTTTTTTTACATGTTATTTCTTACATTAGTACCCCAGGTCATCTTAGGTTTCATTACATACAGTCGAGAAGAACTACTGAATATAAGATCAGGGTCAACTCACCATCAGTACGACCAAGAATATGTTTTTCGCGACGCGGATCCTGTGTTCTGCCTTTCAAACAGGACAACGGAATGGATCCCATGCAGCGACCCAAAAAAACGACTCCGAAAAAGAGGGAAACAAGGCGGTCTTCTGGTCAGACTCCGGAGACGGGCACATCGTGCACCACTCCCTAGCATTCTTCTCGCCAATGTCCAGTCTCTTGACAACAAGGTTGATGAAATCCGAGCAAGGGTAGCATTCCAGAGGGACATCAGAGACTAACGTTCTTTGCTTCACGGAAACATGGCTCACTGGAGAGACGCTATCGGAGGCGGTGCAGCCAGCGGGTTTCTCCACGCATCGCGCCGACAGAAACAAACATCTTTCTGGTAAGAAGAGGGGCGGGGGCGTATGCCTTATGGCTAACGAGACATGGTGTGATGAAAGAAACATACAGGAACTCAAATCCTTCTGTTCACCTGATTTAGAATTCCTCACAATCAAATGTAGACCGCATTATCTACCAAGAGAATTCTCTTCGATTATAATCACAGCCGTATATATCCCCCCCCAAGCAGACACATCGATGGCTCTGAACTAACTTTATTTGACTCTTTGCAAACTGGAATCCATTTATCCGGAGGCTGCATTCATTGTAGCTGGGGATTTTAACAAGGCTAATCTGAAAACAAGACTCCCTAAATTTTATCAGCATATCGATTGCGCAACCAGGGGTGGAAAAACCTTGGATCATTGTTACTCTAACTTCCGCGACGCATATAAGGCCCTGCCCCGCCCTCCTTTCGGAAAAGCTGACCACGACTCCATTTTGTTGATCCCTGCCTACAGACAGAAACTAAAACAAGAGGCTCCCACGCTGAGGTCTGTCCAACGCTGGTCCGACCAAGCTGACTCCACACTCCAAGACTGCTTCCATAACGTGGACTGGGATATGTTTCGTATTGCGTCAGATAACAATATTGACGAATACGCTGATTCGGTGTGCGAGTTCATTAGAACGTGCGTTGAAGATGTCGTTCCCATAGCAACGATTAAAACATTCCCTATCAGAAACCGTGAATTGATGGCAGCATTCGCGTGAAACTGAAAGCGCGAACCACTGCTTTTAATCAGGGCAAGGTGACTGGTAACATGACCGAATACAAACAGTGCAGCTATTCCCTCCGCAAGGCTATCAAACAAGCTAAGCGTCAGTACAGAGACAAAGTAGAATCTCAATTCAACGGCTCAGACACAAGAGGCATGTGGCAGGGTCTACAGTCAATCACGGACTACAAGAAGAAATCCAGCCCAGTCACGGACCAGGATGTCTTGCTCCCAGGCAGACTAAATAACTTTTTTGCCCGCTTTGAGGACAATACAGTGCCACTGACACGGCCTGCAACGAAAACATGCGGACTCTCCTTCACTGCAGCCGAGGTGAGTAAGACATTTAAACGTGTTAACCCTTGCAAGGCTGCAGGCCCAGACGGCATCCCCAGCCGCGCCCCCAGAGCATGCGCAGACCAGCTGGCCGGTGTGTTTATGGACATATTCAATCAATCCCTATACAAGTCTGCTGTTCCCACATGCTTCAAGAGGGACACCATTGTTCCTGTTCCCAAGAAAGCTAAGGTAACTGAGCTAAACGACTACCGCCCCGTAGCACTCACTTCCGTCATCATGAAGTGCTTTGAGAGACTAGTCAAGGACCATATCACCTCCACCCTACCTGACACCCTAGACCCATTCCAATTTGCTTACCGCCCAAATAGGTCCACAGACGATGCAATCTCAACCACACTGCACACTGCCCTAACCCATCTGGACAAGAGGAATACCTATGTGAGAATGATGTTCATCGACTACAGCTCGGCATTCAACACCATAGTACCCTCCAAGCTCGTCATCAAGCTCGAGAACCTGGGTCTCGACCCCGCCCTGTGCAACTGGGTACTGGACTTCCTGACGGGCCGCCCCCAGGTGGTGAGGGTAGGCAACAACATCTCCACCCCGCTGATCCTCAACACTGGGGCCCCACAAGGGTGCGTTCTGAGCCCTCTCCTGTACTCCCTGTTCACCCACGACTGCGTGGCCACACACGCCTCCAACTCAATCATCAAGTTTGCGGACGACACAACAGTGGTAGGCTTGATTACCAACAACGACGAGACGGCCTACAGGGAGGAGGTGAGGGCCCTCGGAGTGTGGTGTCAGGAAAATAACCTCACACTCAACGTCAACAAAACTAAGGAGATGATTGTGGACTTCAGGAAACAGCAGAGGGAACACTCCCCTATCCACATCGATGGAACAGTAGTGGAGAGGGTAGCAAGTTTTAAGTTTCTCGGCATACACATCACAGACAAACTGAATTGGTCCACTCACACAGACAGCATCGTGAAGAAGGCGCAGCAGCGCCTCTTCAACCTCAGGAGGCTGAAGAAATTTGGCTTGTCACCAAAAGCACTCACAAACTTCTACAGATGCACAATCGAGAGCATCCTGGCGGGCTGTATCACCGCCTGGTACGGCAACTGCTCCGCCCACAACCGTAAGGCTATCCAGAGGGTAGTGAGGTCTGCACAACGCATCACCGGGGGCAAACTACCTGCCCTCCAGGACACCTACACCACCCGATGTTACAGGAAGGCCATAAAGATCATCAAGGACATCAACCACCCGAGCCACTGCCTGTTCACCCCGCTATCATCCAGAAGGCGAGGTCAGTACAGGTGCATCAAAGCTGGGACCGAGAGACTGAAAAACAGCTTCTATCTCAAGGCCATCAGACTGTTAAACAGCCACCACTAACATTGAGTGGCTGCTGCCAACACACTGACACTGACACTGACTCAACTCCAGCCACTTTAATAATGGGAATTGATGGGAAATGATGTAAATATATCACTAGCCACTTTAAACAATGCTACCTTATATAATGTTACTTACCCTACATTATTCATCTCATATGCATACGTATATACTGTACTCTATATCATCGACTGCATCCTTATGTAATACTTGTATCACTAGCCACTTTAACTATGCCACTTTGTTTACATACTCATCTCATATGTATATACTGTACTCGATACTATCTACTGTATCTTGCCTATGCTGCTCTGTACCATCACTCATTCATATATCCTCATGTACATATTCTTTATCCCCTTACACTGTGTATAAGACAATAGTTTTGGAATTGTTAGTTAGATTACTTGTTGGTTATTACTGCATTGTCGGAACTAGAAGCACACGCATTTCGCTACACTCGCATTAACATCTGCTAACCATGTGTATGTGACAAATAAAATTGGATTTGATTTGATTTACTGAAGAGAGGATCACTACCCTCTTCTTTACTGAAGAGAGGATCACTACCCTCTTCTATACTGAAGAGAGGATCACTACCCTCTTCTCTACTGAAGAGAGGATCACTACCCTCTTCTTTACTGAAGAGAGGATCACTACCCTCTTCTTTACTGAAGAGATCAATTTCATCAAGAGGAAATAATGCTACAATTTCCAACTTGAATGGAGAATGTGAAGATGACGATGCTGTCTCCTGACTCAATGAAGGGTTGACTAATCATTTATTAATTATAATCAGTTCATATGTGGCCTTAAAGTGGTTAAAGTGATTATTATATTCTAATGGAAGAATATATGTCTTCTTTATTTCTCGTTCTCTCTCTCTGCTGCATTCCAATCACTTCCATTGATCATTCATCCTTCCCATCACTTCCACTGATCATTCATCCTTCCCATCACTTCCACTGATCATTCATCCTTCCCATCACTTCCACTGATCATTCATCCTTCCCATCACTTCCACTGATCATTCATCCTTCAAATCACTTCCATTGATCATTCATCCTTCCCATCACTTCCACTGATCATTCATCCTTCCAATCACTTACATTGATCATTCGTCCTTCCCATCACTTCCACTGATCATTCATCCTTCCAATGACTTCCATTGATCATTCATCCTTCCCATCACTCCCATTGATAATTCGTCCTTCCAATCACTTCCATTAATCATTCGTCCTGCCAAGCACTTTCATTGATCATTTGTCCATTCAAGCACTTCCACTGATCGTGTATCCTTCCAATCCCTTCCATTGACCAAGTATCCTTCCAATCACTTCCATTGATCATTCATCCTTCCAATCACTTCCATTGATCATTCATTCTTCCAAACACTTCCAATGATCATTCATCCTTCCAATCACTTCCATTGATCATTCATCATTTCAATCACTTCCATTGATCATTCATCCTTTTAATCACTTCCACTGATCATCCATCCTTCCAATCACTTCCATTGATCATTCGTTCTTCCAAACACTTCCAATGATCATTCGTCCTTCCAATCACTTCCATTGATCATTCATCCTTTTAATCACTTCCATTGATCATTCATTCTTCCAATCACTTCCATTGATCATTCATCCTTTCAATCTCTTCCATTGATCATTCATCATTCCTCTGTTGTGTTGTCTCTTCTTTATGTTGTCCTGTAGAGGCCAGAGTCACACACATTTGTTCCTACTCTGTTCCATTTAATAAAGGGAAAGAATTATTAGTCAATGATGTTGTAGATTTGCATATTCCAGCTGGGGATTGTATTGTGTGAGAAAGAACAGTTTACATTCATAAAATTGTTCCCATTTGTTTCCCTGTTACCAAAAACACAAAAACACTGTCTCTCTCTCTATGTAAGTTCAATGGCATCAACTGTCATCTTTTTCACTGAGTGTCTCTCACACACACACACACACACACACACACACACACACACACACACACACACACACACACAAAGACTGATTATTGATGTCAAGCTGTGACAGGGCTCTGGAGATATCTGTCATTATGAGTTATCTTTACATCGTTAGTCTCTATAAAGAGTTCATACATTTGTAGAAAAAAAGGTTTTATATTGAGATGTGAATGGAGGAATCTTGGCTGTCTACCATTTCCTTATTAGACAGAGCTCATTGACACACAGTAATGGCCTAATACTGTATATCAATTTCAGTAGATGTTTATTTTACCTTTATTTAACTAGGCAAGTCAGTTAAGAACAAATTCTTATTTTCAATGACGGCCTAGGAACAGTGGGTTAACTGCCTGTTCAGGGGCAGAACGACAGATTTGTACCTTGTCAGCTCAGGGGTTTGAACTTGCAACCTTCCGGTTATTAGTCCAACGCTCTAACCACTAGGCTACCCTGCCGCCCCTAAGGAACTCACAGTGGGTCGGAGTCGGGACCTAGATGATGTGTCCTGGAAACTTGGATTAGGACTGAGTGCTAAGACTAAGACAGTGTGTGTGGGGGTAATCTATAAAGTCAAAACTAAGACAGTGTGTGTGGGGGTAATCTATAAAGTCAAAACTAAGACAGTGTGTGTGGGGGTAATCTATAAAGTCAAAACTAAGACAGTGTGTGTGGGGGTAATCTATAAAGTCAAAACTAAGACAGTGCGTGTGGGGGTAATCTATAAAGTCAAAACTAAGACAGTGTGTGTGGGGGTAATCTATAAAGTCAAAACTAAGACAGTGTGTGTGTGGGTAATCTATAAAGTCAAAACTAAGACAGCGCGTGCTGTGTGGGGGTAATCTATAAAGTCAAAACTAAGACAGCGCGTGCTGTGGGTAATCTATAAAGTCAAAACTAAGACAGCGCGTGCTGTGGGTAATCTATAAAGTCAAAACTAAGACAGCGCGTGCTGTGGGTAATCTATAAAGTCAAAACTAAGACAGCGCGTGTGGGGGTAATCTATAAAGTCAAAACTAAGACAGCGCGTGTGGGGGTAATCTATAAAGTCAAAACTAAGACAGCGCGTGCTGTGTGGGGGTAATCTATAAAGTCAAAACTAAGACAGCGCGTGTGGGGGTAATCTATAAAGTCAAAACTAAGACAGCGCGTGTGGGGGTAATCTATAAAGTCAAAACTAAGACAGTGTGTGTGGGGGTAATCTATAAAGTCAAAACTAAGACAGCGCGTGCTGTGTGGACACTTGTTTACACTACCCTGTCTGTCCGTCTAATGATCCTGGCACTGACAGCTCCCTCTACAGTGAAAAACTGATAAAGAGCTTTTCTCCTCCTCTGTCACGTCTTTAAGAGGGTTTTGGCAGGACGTCTGAATGCAGCAGCACTTTGTGATTGACTCAGACCTTACACTCTTAGGATGAGAGCTCCTCATCTCTGACAAGCTCTGTTAGTATGAGAGCTCCTCATCTCTGACAAATTCTGTTAGTATGAGAGCTCCTCATCTCTGACAAGCTCTGTTAGGATGAGAGCTCATCTCTGGCAAGCTCTGTTAGGATGGAAGCTCCTCCTCTCTGACAAGCTCTGTTAGGATGAGAGCTCGTTTCTGACAAGCTCTGTTTGGATGAGAGCTAGTTTCTGACGAGCTCTGATAGGATGAGAGATTATCATCTCTGACAAGCTCTGTTAGGATGAGAGCTCATCTCTGGCAAGCTCTGATAGGATGAGAGCTCGTTTCTGACAAGCTCTGATAGGATGAGAGCTCGTCTCTGACCAGCTCTGTTAGGATGAGAGCTCATCTCTGGCAAGCTCTGATAGGACGAGAGCTCGTTTCTGACAAGCTCTGTTAGGATTAGAGCTCATCTCTGATAAGCTGACGGACGGGAAACTTTTGAGAAATGAAAATAATCAGACATTCCCTGTGGCATTTAATTATAATCCTTGAGCAATATTTAAGAACTAGAGCATTTAGCTTTCTCTCTATGGAACTACGTATCTGTTCAATTTGTATTCCGTGTGCTCCTGCCTACCTGATCTATGTTGTCCCACTTCTACGTTCTGCACCTGTGTGATCCAGCTCATTTGATCTGTGTTATTCTATTTGTATGTTCTGCACCTGTGTGCTGCCGCTGCGTTCCAGAGGTACAGAGGTAGCTAGCTATGGCAACGCAACATGTTGTCATGGCAACTTTGGGGAGCATTGCGATGTTTTCGGAGACACTACAGGCGTTTACAGTGAGAATCTACAGGCCCCTTTCAGGCATGTGTGTGTGTGTGTGTGTGTGTGTGTGTGTGTGTGTGTGTGTGTGTGTGTGTGTGTGTGTGTGTGTGTGTGTGTGTGTGTGTGTGTGTGTGTGTGTGTGTGTGTGTGTGTGTGTGTGTGTGTGTGTGTGTTTAATGGAATGAGAGTGTGAATGTTTCCACCAAAAAGATAGAGAGAACATTAAGGCGGAGACTGAGGGTATTTATAAGAGTGTACGCTCATGTGTGTATTTTCGTGCACCTGTTTGTGAGAGAGTTTATAGTAGTGTGTGTGATGGTAAGAGAGACAGATTTAGGGAACTGATGGGAAGCTGGAGGTACTATGTCATGCTGCAACAGAGAGGAAACTGAAGGGAGGCTAGAGATACTATGTCATGCTGCAACAGAAGGAAACTGAAGGGAGGCTAGAGATACTATGTCATGCTGCAACAGAGGGGAAACTGAAGGGAAGCTAGAGACATGCACTATGTCATGCTGCAACAGAGGGGAAACTGAAGGGAGGCTAGAGATACTATGTCATGTTGCAATAGAGAGGAAACTGAAGGGAGGCTAGAGACATGCACTATGTCATGCTGCAACAGAGGGGAAACTGAAGGGAGGCTAGAGACATGCACTATGTCATGCTGCAACAGAGGGGAAACTGAAGGGAGGCTAGAGACATAGTGCACTATGTCCCTCAACTCTGGACCTGGATGCCAGTTCCACTGCATTTATTCATTGTTGCCTTCGATTTAGGAAATTATTTAGATCTGAGACACCAGGTGCGATTAATTATCAGGTAGAACAGAAAATCAGCAGGCTTCGAACCTCGTAGGGTAAGAGTTGAATACCTCTGCACTATGTCATGCTGTAACAGAGAGGGAACTGAGGGGAAGCTAGAGAGACTATGTCATGCTGCAACAGAGAGGACACTGAAGGGAAGCTAGAGATACTATGTCATGCTGCAACAGAGGGGGAATGGAAGGGAAGCTAGAGACACTATGTCATGATGCAACAGAGCGGGAATGGAAGGGAAGCTAGAGACACTATGTCATGCTGCAACAGAGGGTGAATGGAAGGGAAGCTGGAGACACTATGTCATGCTGCAACAGAGGGGGAATGGAAGGGAAGCTAGAGACACTATGTCATGCTGCACCAGAGGGGGAATGGAAGGGAAGCTAGAGACACTATGTCTTGCTGCAACAGAGGGGGAATGGAAGGGAAGCTAGAGACACTATGTCATGCTGCAACAGAGGGGGAATGGAAGGGAAGCTAGAGACACTATGTCATGCTGCAACAGAGGGGGAATGGAAGGGAAGCTAGAGACACTATGTCATGCTGCAACAGAGGGTGAATGGAAGGGAAGCTAGAGACACTATGTCATGCTGCAACAGAGGGTGAATGGAAGGAAAGCTAGAGACACTATGCCATGCTGCAACAGAGGGTGAATGGAAGGGAAGCTAGAGACACTATGTCATTCTGCAACAGAGGGTGAATGGAAGGGAAGCTAGAGACACTATGTCATGCTGCAACAGAGGGTGAATGGAAGGGAAGCTGGAGACACTATGTCATTCTGCAACAGAGGGTGAATGGAAGGGAAGCTAGAGGCACTATGTCATGCTGCAACAGAGGGTGAATGGAAGGGAAGCTGGAGACACTATGTCATGCTGCAACAGAGGGAGAATGGAAGGGAAGCTAGAGACACTATGTCATGCTGCAACAGAGGGGGAATGGAAGGGAAGCTAGAGACACTATGCCATGCTGCAACAGAGGGGGAATGGAAGGGAAGCTAGAGACACTATGTCATGCTGCAACAGAGGGTGAATGGAAAGGAAGCTAGAGACACTATGTCATGCTGCAACAGAGGGGGAATGGAAGGGAAGCTAGAGACACTATGTCATGCTGCAACAGAGGGGGAATGGAAGGGAAGCTAGAGACACTATGTCATGCTGCAACAGAGGGGGAATGGAAGGGAAGCTAGAGACACTATGTCATGCTGCAACAGAGGGGGAATGGAAGGGAAGCTAGAGACACTATGTCATGCTGCAACAGAGGGAGAATGGAAGGGAAGCTAGAGACACTATGCCATGCTGCAACAGAGGGTGAATGGAAGGGAAGCTAGAGACACTATGTCATTCTGCAACAGAGGGTGAATGGAAGGGAAGCTAGAGACACTATGTCATGCTGCAACAGAGGGTGAATGGAAGGGAAGCTGGAGACACTATGTCATTCTGCAACAGAGGGTGAATGGAAGGGAAGCTAGAGACACTATGTCATGCTGCAACAGAGGGGGAATGGAAGGGAAGCTAGAGACACTATGTCATGCTGCAACAGAGGGGGAATGGAAGGGAAGCTAGAGACACTATGTCATGCTGCAACAGAGGGGGAATGGAAGGGAAGCTAGAGACACTATGTCATGCTGCAACAGAGGGTGAATGGAAGGGAAGCTAGAGACACTATGTCATGCTGCAACAGAGGGTGAATGGAGGGGAAGCTAGAGACACTATGTCATGCTGCAACAGAGGGGGAATGGAAGGGAAGCTAGAGACACTATGTCATGCTGCAACAGAGGGGGAATGGAAGGGAAGCTAGAGACACTATGTCATGCTGCAACAGAGGGGGAATGGAAGGGAAGCTAGAGACACTATGTCATGCTGCAACAGAGGGTGAATGGAAGGGAAGCTAGAGACACTATGTCATGCTGCAACAGAGGGGGAATGGAAGGGAAGCTAGAGACACTATGTCATGCTGCAACAGAGGGGGAATGGAAGGGAAGCTAGAGACACTATGTCATTCTGCAACAGAGGGTGAATGGAAGGGAAGTTAGAGACACTATGTCATGCTGCAACAGAGGGGGAATGGAAGGGAAGCTAAAGACACTATGTCATGCTGCAACAGAGAGGGAATGGAAGTGAAGCTAGAGACACTATGTCATGCTGCAACAGAGGGGGAATGGAAGGGAAGCTAGAGACACTATGTCATGCTGCAACAGAGGGGGAATGGAAGGGAAGCTAGAGACACTATGTCATTCTGCAACAGAGGGTGAATGGAAGGGAAGTTAGAGACACTATGTCATGCTGCAACAGAGGGGGAATGGAAGGGAAGCTAGAGACACTATGTCATGCTGCAACAGAGAGGGAACTGAAGTGAAGCTAGAGACACTATGTCATTCTGCAATCATCAAACTCCTTTTCTGTCTTTCCTCTCTTCTCTCATAAAATTGATCAGTTTACCTAGCTCCCCTTCTACTATAGTGGGCAGCAGGATCATTATATTACTCTCTCTCTCAATTCAATTAAATTCAATTCAATGGGCTTTATTGGCATAGGAAACATGTGTTATCATTGCCAAAGCAAGTGAGGTAGATAATATACAACATTGAAATACATAAATTAATAAATACATTACAATAAAGACATTAGAATAAAGACATTACAAATGTCATATTATGTATATATAATGTATTTATACGGTGTTGTAACAATGTACAAATGGTTAAGTACACAAAGGATAATAAATAAGCATAAATATGGGTTGTATTTACAATGGTGTTTGTTCTTCACTGGTTGCCCTTTTCTTGTGGCAACAGGTCACAAATCTTGCTGCTGTGATGGCACAATGTGGACTTTCACCCAGTAGATATGGGAGTTTATCAAAATTGGATGTGTTTTTGAATTCTTTGTGGATCTTTGTAATCTGAGGGAAATATGTCTCTCTAATATGGTCATACATTGGGCAGGAGGTTAGAAAGTGCAGCTCAGTTTCCACCTCATTTTGTGGGCAGTGTGCACATAGCCTGTCTTCTCTTGAGAGCCATGTCTGCCTACGGCGGCCTTTCTCAATAGCAAGGCTATGCTCACTGAGTCTGTACATAGTCAAAGCTTTCCTTAAGTTTGGGTCAGTCACAGTGGTCAGGTATTCTGCCACCATGTACTCTCTGTTTAGGGCCAAGTAGCATTCTAGTTTGTTCTGTTTTTTTGTTAATTCTTTCCAATGTGTCAAGTAATTATCTTTTTGTATTCTCATGATTTGGTTGGGTCTAATTGTGCTACTGGGTCTAATTGTGCTGCTGTCCTGCGGCTCTGTGGGGTTTGTTTGAGTTTGTGAACAGATATATCTATCTATATTTCTCTCCCTCTCTCTATCTATCTATATATCTCTCTCTCCCTCTCTATCTACATCTCTCTCTCTCTCTCTATCTATATCTCCTTCTCTCTATATATATATATATCTCTCCCTCTCTCTCTCTCTCTATATATATATATATATATATATATATATATATATATATATATATATATATATATATATATCTCCCTCTCTCTAGCTATATCTCTCTCTTTCTCTATCTATATCCCTCTCTCCCTCTATCTATATCTCTCCCTCTCTCCCTCTCTCTCCCTCTATCTATATTTCTCCCTCTCTCTATCTATCTCTCCCTCTCTCTCTCTATATATATATATCTATATCTCTCTCTATATATATCTATATCTCTCCCTCTCTCTCTATATATATATATATATATCTATATATCTCTCTATCTCTCCCTCTCTCCCTCTATCTATATCTCTCCCTATCTCTATATATATCTATATCCCTCCCTCTCTCTCTATATATATATATATATATATATATCTCCCACTCTCTATATCTATCTCTCCCTCTCTCTCTATATCTATATCTCTCCCTATCGCTCTCTATATCTATATTTCTCCCTCTCTCTCTATATATATCTATATCTTTCTCCTTCCCTCTCTCGATCTATATCTATATCTCTCCCTCTCTATATATATCTATATCTCTCTCCCTATATCTATATATATCTATCTCTCCCTCTCTCTATATATCTATATCTCTCCCTCTCTCTATATATATACATCTCTCCCTCTATCTACACCTCTCCCTATCTCTATATATATCTATATCCCTCCCTCTCTCTATATATATATATATATATATCTCCCACTCTCTATATCTATATCTCTCCCTCTCTCTCTATATCTATATCTCTCCCTATCGCTCTCTATATCTATATTTCTCCCTCTCTCTATATATATATCTATATCTTTCTCCTTCCCTCTCTCGATCTATATCTATATCTCTCCCTCTCTATATATATCTATATCTCTCTCCCTATATCTATATATATCTATCTCTCCCTCTCTCTATATATCTATATCTCTCCCTCTCTATATATATATACATCTCTCCCTCTATCTACACCTCTCCCTCTCTGAATATATCTATCTCTCTCTCTCTCTCTCTCTCTCTCTCTCTATATATATATATATATATATATATATATATATATATATATATCAATATATCTCTCCCTCTCTCTCCCCTCTCTGTATATATCTATATCTCTCTCTATATATCTATATCTCTCCCTATCTATATATATCTATATCTCTCTCCCTCCCTCTATCTATATCTCTCCCCCTCTCTCTATGTATCTCTATTTTTATTTTTTTTATTTTTTTTCACCTTTATTTAACCAGGTAGGCTAGTTGAGAACAAGTTCTCATTTGCAACTGCGACCTGGCCAAGATAAAGCATAGCAGTGTGAACAGACAACACAGAGTTACACATGGAGTAAACAATTAACAAGTCAATAACACAGTAGAAAAAAAGGGGAGTCTATATACAATGTGTGCAAAAGGCATGAGGAGGTAGGCGAATAATTACAATTTTGCCAATTAACACTGGAGTGATAAATGATCAGATGGTCATGTACAGGTAGAGATATTGGTGTGCAAAAGAGCAGAAAAGTAAATAAATAAAAACAGTATGGGGATGAGGTAGGTGAAAATGGGTGGGCTATTTACCAATAGACTATGTACAGCTGCAGCGATCGGTTAGCTGCTCAGATAGCTGATGTTTGAAGTTGGTGAGGGAGATAAAAGTCTCCAACTTCAGCGATTTTTGCAATTCGTTCCAGTCACAGGCAGCAGAGTACTGGAACGAAAGGCGGCCAAATGAGGTGTTGGCTTTAGGGATGATCAGTGAGATACACCTGCTGGAGCGCGTGCTACGGATGGGTGTTGCCATCGTGACCAGTGAACTGAGATAAGGCGGAGCTTTACCTAGCATGGACTTGTAGATGACCTGGAGCCAGTGGGTCTGGCGACGAATATGTAGCGAGGGCCAGCCGACTAGAGCGTACAAGTCGCAGTGGTGGGTGGTATAAGGTGCTTTAGTGACAAAACGGATGGCGCTGTGATAAACTGCATCCAGTTTGCTGAGTAGAGTGTTGGAAGCCATTTTGTAGATGACATCGCCGAAGTCGAGGATCGGTAGGATAGTCAGTTTTACTAGGGTAAGCTTGGCAGCGTGAGTGAAGGAGGCTTTGTTGCAGAATAGAAAGCCGACTCTTGATTTGATTTTCGATTGGAGATGTTTGATATGAGTCTGGAAGGAGAGTTTGCAGTCTAGCCAGACACCTAGGTACTTATAGATGTCCACATATTCAAGGTCGGAACCATCCAGGGTGGTGATGCTAGTCGGGCATGCGGGTGCAGGCAGCGATCAGTTGAAAAGCATGCATTTGGTTTTACTAGCGTTTAAGAGCAGTTGGAGGCCACGGAAGGAGTGTTGTATGGCATTGAAGCTCGTTTGGAGGTTAGATAGCACAGTGTCCAATGACGGGCCGAAAGTATATAGAATGGTGTCGTCTGCGTAGAGGTGGATCAGGGAATCGCCCGCAGCAAGAGCAACATCATTGATATATACAGAGAAAAGAGTCGGCCCGAGAATTGAACCCTGTGGCACCCCCATAGAGACTGCCAGAGGACCGGACAGCATGCCCTCCGATTTGACACACTGAACTCTGTCTGCAAAGTAATTGGTGAACCAGGCAAGGCAGTCATCCGAAAAACCGAGGCTACTGAGTCTGCCCATAAGAATATGGTGATTGACAGAGTCGAAAGCCTTGGCAAGGTCGATGAAGACGGCTGCACAGTACTGTCTTTTATCGATGGCGGTTATGATATCGTTTAGTACCTTGAGTGTGGCTGAGGTGCACCCGTGACCGGCTCGGAAACCAGATTGCACAGCGGAGAAGGTACGGTGGGATTCGAGATGGTCAGTGACCTGTTTGTTTACTTGGCTTTCGAAGACCTTAGATAGGCAGGGCAGGATGGATATAGGTCTGTAACAGTTTGGGTCCAGGGTGTCTCCCCCTTTGAAGAGGGGGATGACTGCGGCAGCTTTCCAATCCTTGGGGATCTCAGACGATATGAAAGAGAGGTTGAACAGGCTGGTAATAGGGGTTGCGACAATGGCGGCGGATAGTTTCAGAAATAGAGGGTCCAGATTGTCAAGCCCAGCTGATTTGTACGGGTCCAGGTTTTGCAGCTCTTTCAGAACATCTGCTATCTGGATTTGGGTAAAGGAGAACCTGGAGAGGCTTGGGCGAGGAGCTGCGGGGGGGCGGAGCTGTTGGCCGAGGTTGGAGTAGCCAGGCGGAAGGCATGGCCAGCCGTTGAGAAATGCTTATTGAAGTTTTCGATAATCATGGATTTATCGGTGGTGACCGTGTTACCTAGCCTCAGTGCAGTGGGCAGCTGGGAGGAGGTGCTCTTGTTCTCCATGGACTTCACAGTGTCCCAGAACTTTTTGGAGTTGGAGCTACAGGATGCAAACTTCTGCCTGAAGAAGCTGGCCTTAGCTTTCCTGACTGACTGCTTGTATTGGTTCCTGACTTCCCTGAACAGTTGCATATCGCGGGGACTATTCGATGCTATTGCAGTCCGCCACAGGATGTTTTTGTGCTGGTCGAGGGCAGTCAGGTCTGGAGTGAACCAAGGGCTGTATCTGTTCTTAGTTCTGCATTTTTTGAACGGAGCATGCTTATCTAAAATGGTGAGGAAGTTACTTTTAAAGAATGACCAGGCATCCTCAACTGACGGGATGAGGTCAATGTCCTTCCAGGATACCCGGGCCAGGTCGATTTTGACACACAATTCCTCACAATCAAATGTAGACCGCATTATCTTCCAAGAGAATTCTCCTCGATTATAATCACAGCCGTATATATCCCCCCCCAAGCAGACACATCGATGGCTCTGAACGAACTTTATTTAACTCTTTGCAAACTGGAAACCATTTATCCGGAGGCTGCATTCATTGTAGCTGGGGATTTTAACAAAGCTAATCTGAAAACAAGACTCCCTAAATTTTACCAGCATATCGATTGCGCAACCAGGGGTGGTAAAACCTTGGATCATTGTTACTCTAACTTCCGCGACGCATATAAGGCCCTGCCCCGCCCCCCTTTCGGAAAAGCTGACCACGACTCCATTTTGCTGATCCCTGCCTACAGGCAGAAACTAAAACAAGAGGCTCCCACGCTGAGGTCTGTCCAACGCTGGTCAGACCAAGCTGACTCCACACTCCAAGACTGCTTCCATCACGTGGACTGGGACATGTTTCGTATTGCGTCAGATGGAAATATTGACGAATACGCTGATTCGGTGTGCGAGTTCATTAGAACGTGCGTCGAAGATGTCGTTCCCATAGCAACGATAAAAACATTCCCAAACCAGAAACCGTGGATTGATGGCAGCATTCGCGTGAAACTGAAAGCGCGAACCACTGCTTTTAATCAGGGCAAGGTGTCTGGTAATATGTCCGAATATAAACAATGCAGCTATTCCCTCCGCAAGGCTATTAAACAAGCTAAGCGTCAGTACAGAGACAAAGTGGAATCTCAATTCAATGGCTCAGACACAAGAGGCATGTGGCAGGGTCTACAGTCAATCACGGACTACAAGAAGAAACCCAGCCCAGTCACGGACCAGGATGTCTTGCTCCCAGGCAGACTAAATAACTTTTTTGCCCGCTTTGAGGACAATACATTGCCACTGACACGGCCTGCAATGAAAACATGCGGTCTCTCCTTCACTGCAGCCGAGGTGAGTAAGACATTTAAACGTGTTAACCCTCGCAAGGCTGCAGGCCCAGACGGGATCCCCAGCCGCGCCCTCAGAGCATGCGCAGACCAGCTGGCCGGTGTGTTTACGGACATATTCAATCAATCCCTATACCAGTCTGCTGTTCCCACATGCTTCAAGAGGGCCACCATTGTTCCTGTTCCCAAGAAAGCTAAGGTAACTGAGCTAAACGACTACCGCCCCGTAGCACTCACTTCCGTCATCATGAAGTGCTTTGAGAGACTAGTCAAGGACCATATCACCTCCACCCTACCTGACACCCTAGACCCACTCCAATTTGCTTACCGCCCAAATAGGTCCACAGACGATGCAATCTCAACCACACTGCACACTGCCCTAACCCACCTGGACAAGAGGAATACCTATGTGAGAATGCTGTTCATCGACTACAGCTCGGCATTCAACACCATAGTACCCTCCGAGACCCTGGGTCTCGACCCCGCCCTGTGCAACTGGGTTCTGGACTTCCTGACTGGCCGCCCCCAGGTGGTGAGGGTAGGCAACAACATCTCCTCCCCGCTGATCCTCAACACGGGGGCCCCACAAGGGTGCGTTCTGAGCCCTCTCCTGTACTCCCTGTTCACCCACGACTGCGTGGCCATGCACGCCTCCAACTCAATCATCAAGTTTGCGGACGACACAACAGTGGTAGGCTTGATTACCAACAACGACGAGACGGCCTACAGGGAGGAGGTGAGGGCCCTCGGAGTGTGGTGTCAGGAAAATAACCTCACACTCAACGTCAACAAAACTAAGGAGATGATTGTGGACTTCAGGAAACAGCAGAGGGAACACCCCCCTATCCACATCGATGGATCAGTAGTGGAGAGGGTAGCAAGTTTTAAGTTCCTCGGCATACACATCACAGACAAACTGAATTGGTCCACTCACACTGACAGCGTCGTGAAGAAGGCGCAGCAGCGCCTCTTCAACCTCAGGAGGCTGAAGAAATTCGGCTTGTCACCAAAAGCACTCACAAACTTCTACAGATGCACAATCGAGAGCATCCTGGCGGGCTGTATCACCGCCTGGTACGGCAACTGCTCCGCCCTCAACCGTAAGGCTCTCCAGAGGGTAGTGAGGTCTGCACAACGCATCACCGGGGCAAACTACCTGCCCTCCAGGACACCTACACCACCCGATGTTACAGGAAGGCCATAAAGATCATCAAGGACATCAACCACCCGAACCACTGCCTGTTCACCCCGCTATCATCCAGAAGGCGAGGTCAGTACAGGTGCATCAAAGCTGGGACCGAGAGACTGAAAAACAGCTTCTATCTCAAGGCCATCAGACTGTTAAACAGCCACCACTAACATTGAGTGGCTGCTGCCAACACACTGTCATTGACACTGACCCAACTCCAGCCACTTTAATAATGGGAAATGATGTAAATATATCACTAGCCACTTTAAACAATGCTACCTTATATAATGTTACTTACCCTACATTATTCATCTCATATGCATATGTATATACTGTACTCTAGATCATCGACTGCATTCTTATGTCACTAGCCACTTTAACTATGCCACTTTGTTTACTTTGTCTACATACTCATCTCATATGTATATACTGTACTCGATACCATCTACTGTATGCTGCTCTGTACCATCACTCATTCATATATCCTTATGTACATATTCCTTATCCCCTTACACTGTGTATAAGACAGTTGTTTTGGAATTGTTAGTTAGATTACTTGTTGGTTATCACTGCATTGTCGGAACTAGAAGCACAAGCATTTCGCTACACTCGCATTAACATCTGCTAACCATGTGTATGTGACAAATACAATTTGATTTGATTTTGATTTGATTTGATTTAGAAAGGCCTGCTCACAGAAGTGTTTTAGGGAGCGTTTGACAGTGATGAGGGGTGGTCGTTTGACTGCGGCTCCGTAGCGGATACAGGCAATGAGGCAGTGATCGCTGAGATCCTGGTTGAAGACAGCGGAGGTGTATTTGGAGGGCCAGTTGGTCAAGATGACGTCTATGAGGGTGCCCTTGTTTACAGAGTTAGGGTTGTACCTGGTGGGTTCCTTGATGATTTGTGTGAGATTGAGGGCATCTAGCTTAGATTGTAGGACTGGCGGGGGGTTAAGCATATCCCAGTTTAGGTCACCTAACAGAACAAACTCTGAAGCTAGATGGGGGGGGGATCAATTCACAAATGGTGTCCAGGGCACAGCTGGGAGCTGAGGGGGGTCGGTAGCAGGCGGCAACAGTGAGAGACTTATTTCTGGAGAGAGTAATTTTCAAAATTAGTCGTTCGAACTGTTTGGGTATGGACCTGGAAAGTATGACATTACTTTGCAGGCTATCTCTGCAGTAGACTGCAACTCCTCCCCCTTTGGCAGTTCTATCTTGACGGAAGATGTTATAGTTGGGTATGGAAATCTCTGAATTTTTGGTGGCCTTCCTGAGCCAGGATTCAGACACGGCAAGGACATCAGGGTTAGCAGAGTGTGCTAAAGCAGTGAGTAAAACAAACTTAGGGTGGAGGCTTCTGATGTTGACATGCATGAAACCAAGGCTTTTTCGATCACAG
The DNA here is from genome assembly GCF_034236695.1 of Oncorhynchus nerka. NCBI lineage: Eukaryota > Metazoa > Chordata > Actinopteri > Salmoniformes > Salmonidae > Oncorhynchus > Oncorhynchus nerka. The sequence goes on from NC_088405.1 coordinate 16,486,211, forward strand.
AAGTCAACAAATGAGGGTGCCTGGGGACATGCAGGGCCTGGGTTTACCTCCACATCACCCGCGGAACAGAGAAGGAGTAGTATGAGGGTGCGGCTAAAGGCTATCAAAACTGGTCGCCTAGAGCGTTGGGGACAGAGAATAAGAGGAGCAGGTTTCTGGGCATGGTGGAATATATTCAAGGCATAATGCGCGGACAGGGGTATGGTGGGGTGCGGGTACAGCGGAGGTAAGCCCAGGCACTGGGTGATGATGAGAGAGGTTGTATCTCTGGACATGCTGGTTGTAATGGGTGAGGTCACCGCATGTGTGGGAGGTGGGACAAAGGAGATATCAGGGGTATGAAGAGTGGAACTAGGGGCTCCATTGTGAACTAAAACAATGATAACTAACCTGAACAACAGTATACAAGGCATATTGACATTTGAGAGAGACATACAGCGAGGCATACAGTAATCACAGGTGTTGAATTGGGAAAGCTAGCTAAAACAGTAGGTGAGACAACAACAGCTAATCAGCTAGCACAACAACAGCAGGTAAAATGGCGTTGACTAGGCAACGGGGCCGACAGATAAAACAAACAAGCAGAATGGAGTACAGTGATTAATGGACAGTCCAGCGTGCATCAGCTATGTAGCCAAGAGATCAGTGTCCAGGGGGCAGCGGTGGATGGGGCAGGGAAGCTGGACTGGCGAGTGTTATCCAGGTTTTTAAAAAACTAACAATGACTAAATAGCTTGTAGCTAGTTAGCTGGTGAGCTTCTGGAGGTTCTTGAGTGTGTTCTAAAAAATTAAAAATAATAGCGATTCCGTATCACATTGGGTGAGGCAGGTTTCCGGAAGGTATAAACAAATTAAAAATCGAAAAAGAGATAGAAAGTAAATATGGGTCCAGTGAGTGTTTGGGACGCGGCGATTCAGACGGTTAGCGGACCTGTGCTAACAAGCTAACAGTTCGTAGGCCGGGGGTAAACAAGGTAGCAGTTAGCGGACCGGAGCTAAACAAGCTAGCAGTTAGCAGGCCGAAATAGCAAGCAAGGAGATAGCAAGGGCTAGAGAGTTAGCCTTTGGGGGACGTCGCGATGAGGTGAGTCTGTTTATTCCTCTTCATGCGGTGACATCGATAGACCGGTCGTGGGCCCGGGTATTGTAGCCCAGGAGTATGCTACGGTGGTAGCACAGGTGCTCTGGCCGGGCTAGCTTCAAGCTAAGTGGGTGGAAATGCTAGCCAGGAGTAATCATCCGGGGTTGCGGTTTAGCTAGATAGCTAGTTGTGAAGATCCAGCTGGAAAATGTTCCGTTTGCGGTGGGAATCCGGGGATGAAGAATAAATATCTCCCTCCCTCTCTCTCTCTATATATATATATATATATCTCCCTGTCTCTCTCTCTCTCTCTATCTATATCTCTCTCTCTCTCTCCCTCTCTCTAACTATATCTCTCTCCCAGCGACATGTTTTTTACCCTTCTCTCTAAGTTCTTTCTCTCCACACAACGGACAACAGTCTCTCTCTCATTCGTCTGCAGCCTGTAGTAACCCTCCTAGCTAGATGTCGTTCTTCCATCTCTTCAACCGAAAGGTAATGTTATTCTCTCCTTTTCTCTGGGGATGTATCTTCCCTTAGTGCTTTAACTTTCACATTATTTTCATACTTTTGAATTTTCATTACATTCCATCACTCTCTTATCTCAAAGTCTTTACTTGGTTTATTATACATATTACACAGTAGTTGGTTGATTAATACACATGCTATTTGTGCAGTTAGGATGTTACAGTAATGATTGCTGTGGTCATTTTATTAATGATTGCTGTGGTTATGATGTTAATGACTGCTGTGGTTATGATGATAATGATTGCTGTGGTTATGATGATAATGATTGCTGTGGTTATTATGTTACAGTAATGATTGCTGTGGTTATGATGATAATGGTTGCTGTGGTTATGATGATAATGATTGCTGTGGTTATGATGTTAATGATTGCTGTGGTTATGATGATAATGATTGCTGTGGTTATGATGATAATGATTTCTGTGGTTATGATGCTAATGATTTTTGTGGTTATTTTATTAATGATTGCTGTGGTTATGATGATAATGATTGCTGTGGTTATGATGAAAATGATTGCTGTGGTTATGATGATAATAATTTATGTGGTTATGATAATAATGATTGCTGTGGTTATGATGATAATGATTGCTGTGTTTATGATGTTATTGATTGCTGTGGTTATGATGCTAATGATTGCTGTGGTTATGATGCTAATGATTGCTGTGGTTATGATGAAAATGATTTATGAGGTTATGATAATGATTTATGTGGTTATGATGGTAATGATTGTTGTGGTTATTTTATTAATGATTGCTGTGGTTATGATGAGAATGATTGCGGTGGTTATGATGCTAATGATTGCTGTGGTTATGACGATAATGATTTCTGTGGTTATGATGTTAATGATTGCTGTGGTTATGATGTTAATGATTGCTGTGGTTATGATGTTACAGTAATGATTGCTGTGGTTTTGATGTTAATGAGTAAAGGGGCTGAGTAATTTTGCACGCCCAATTTTTCAGTTTTTGATTTGTTAAAAAAGTTTGAAATATCCAATAAATGTCGTTCCACTTCATGATTGTGTCCCACTTGTTGTTGATTCTTCACAAAAAAATACAGTTTTATATCTTTATGTTTGAAGCCTGAAATGTGGCAAAAGGTCGCAAAGTTCAAGGGGGCCGAATACTTTCGCAAGGCACTGTATATCCCTCTCTCTCTATATATATATATATATCTCCCTCTCTCTATCTATATCTCTCCCTCTCTCTCTATCTATATCTCTCCCTCTCTCTCCCTCTATCTACACCACTCTCTCTCTATCTATATGTATGATCTATATCTCTCCCTCTCTCTATCTATATCTCTCCCTCTCTCTCTATCTATATCTCTCCCTCTCTCTCTATCTATATCTCTCCCTCTCTCTATCTATATCTCTCCCTCTCTCTATCTATATCTCTCCCTCTCTCTCTATCTATATCTCTCCCTCTCTCTATCTATATCTCTCCCTCTCTCTCTATCTATATCTCTCCCTCTCTCTCTATCTATATCTCTCCTCTCTCTCTATCTATATCTCTCCCTCTCTCTCTATCTATATCTCTCCCTCTCTCTCCCTCTATCTACATCACTCTCTCTCTATATATATGTATGATCTATATCTCTCCCTCTCTCTATCTATATCTCTCCCTCTCTCTATCTATATCTCTCCCTCTCTCTATCTATATCTCTCCTCTCTCTCTATCTATATCTCTCCCTCTCTCTCTATCTATATCTCTCCCTCTCTCTATATATATATATCTCTCCCTCTCTCTATCTATATCTCTCCCTCTCTCTCCCTCTATCTACACCACTCTCTCTCTATCTATATCTCTCCCTCTATCTACACCACTCTCTCTCTATCTATATCTCTCCCTCTCTCTCTATCTATATCTCTCCCTCTATCTACACCACTCTCTCTCTATCTATATCTCTCCCTCTCTCTCTATCTATATCTCTCCCTCTCTCTCCTCTATCTATCTATCTATACCCTCTATCTCTCTATATATATGTATGATCTATATCTCTCCCTGATCTATATCTCTCCCTCTCTCTATATATCTCTCCCTCTCTCTATCTATATCTCTCCTCTCCTCTCTATCTATCTATACTATCTCTCTCTCTCTATCTATATCTCTCTCTCTCTCTATCTATATCTCTCCCTCTCTCTCCCTCTATCTACATCACTCTCTCTATCTATATCTCTCCCTCTCTCTATCTATATCTCTCCCTCTCTCTCCCTCTATCTACACCACTCTCTCTCTATATATATGTATGATCTATATCTCTCCCTCTCTATATACTGTATATATCTATATCTCTCCTCTCTCTCTATATATATATATATATCTCCCTCTCTCTCTATCTATATCTCTCCCTCTCTCTCCCTCTATCTACACCACTCTCTCTCTATATATATGTATGATCTATATCTCTCCCTCTCTCTCTATCTATATCTCTCCCTCTCTCTCTATCTATATCTCTCCCTCTCTCTATCTATATCTCTCCCTCTCTCTCTATCTATATCTCTCCCTCTCTCTATCTATATATCTCCCTCTCTCTCTATCTATATCTCTCCCTCTCTCTATCTATATCTCTCCCTCTCTCTCTATCTATATCTCTCCCTCTCTCTATCTATATATCTCCCTCTCTCTCTATCTATATCTCTCCCTCTCTCTATCTATATCTCTCCCTCTCTCTCTATCTACACCACTCTCTCTCTATATATATGTATGATCTATATCTCTCCCTCTCTATATATATATATATATCCCCTCTCTATCTATATCTCTCCCTCTCTCTCTATCTATATCTCTCCCTCTCTCTCTATCTATATCTCTCCCTCTCTCTCTATCTATATCTCTCCCTCTCTCTCTATCTATATCTCTCCCTCTCTATCTATCTATATCTCTCTCTCTCTCTATCTATATCTCTCCCTCTCTCTCTATCTATATATCTCTATCTATATCCCTCTCTCTATCTATATCTCTCTATCTATATCTCTCTCTATCCCTCTCTCTATCTATATCTCTCCTCTCTCTATCTATCTATATATCTATATCTCCCTCTCTCTCTATCTATATCTATATCTCTCCTCTATATCTACTCTCTCTCTCTCTCTATCTATATCTCTCCCTCTCTCTATCTATATCTCTCCCTCTCTCTATATATATATGTATGATCTATATCTCTCCCTCTCTCTATCTATATCTCTCCCTCTCTCTATCTATATCTCTCCCTCTCTCTCTATCTATATCTCCCTCTCTCTATCTATATCTCTCCTCTCTCTCCCTCTATCTACATCACTCTCTCTCTATATGTATATCTATATCTCTCCCTCTCTCTCTATATATATCTCCCTCTCTCTCTATCTATATCTCTCTCTCTCTCTCTCTATCTATATCTCTCTCCTCTCTCTATCTATATCTCTCTCCTCTCTCTCTATCTATATCTCTCTCTCTCTATCTATATCTCTCCCTCTCTCTATCTATATCTCTCCCTCTCTCTATCTATATCTCTCCCTCTCTCTATCTATATCTCTCCCTCTCTCTCTATCTATATCTCTCCTCTCTCTCTATCTATATCTCTCCCTCTCTCTCTATCTATATCTCTCCCTCTCTCTATCTATATCTCTATCTATCTCTCTCCCTCTATCTACACTATCTATATCTCTCCCTCTCTCTCTATCTATATCTCTCCCTCTCTCTCCCTCTATCTACACCATCTCTCTCTCTATCTATATCTCTCCCTCTCTCTCCCTCTATCTACACCACTCTCTCTCTATCTATATCTCTCCCTCTCTCTCTATCTATATCTCTCCCTCTCTCTCCCTCTATCTACACCACTCTCTCTCTATATATATGTATGATCTATATCTCTCCCTCTCTATATATATATATATATCTCCCTCTCTATATACTGTATATATCTATATCTATATCTCTCCCTCTCTCTATATATATATGTATGATCTATATCTCTCCCTCTCTCTATCTATATCTCTCCCTCTCTCTCTATCTATATCTCTCCCTCTCTCTCTCTATCTATATCTCTCCCTCTCTCTATATCTCTCCCTCTCTCTCCCTCTATCTACATCACTCTCTCTCTATATATATGTATGATCTATATCTCTCTCTCTCTCTATCTATATCTCTCTCTCTCTCCCTCTCTCTAACTATATCTCTCTCCCAGCGACATGTTTTTTACCCTTCTCTCTAAGTTCTTTCTCTCCACACAACTGACAACAGTCTCTCTCTCATTCGTCTGCAGCCTGTAGTAACCCTCCTAGCTAGATGTCGTTCTTCCATCTCTTCAACCGAAAGGTAATGTTATTCTCTCCTTTTCTCTGGGGATTTATCTTCCCTTAGTGCTTTAACTTTCACATTATTTTCATACTTTTGAATTTTCATTACATTCCATCACTCTCTTATCTCAAAGTCTTTACTTGGTTTATTATACATATTACACAGTAGTTGGTTGATTAATACACATGCTATTTGTGCAGTTAGGATGTTACAGTAATGATTGCTGTGGTTATTTTATTAATGATTGCTGTGGTTATGATGTTAATGACTGCTGTGGTTATGATGATAATGATTGCTGTGGTTATGATGATAATGATTGCTGTGGTTATGATGTTACAGTAATGATTGCTGTGGTTATGATGTTACAGTAATGATTGCTGTGGTTATGGTGATAATGGTTGCTGTGGTTATGATGATAATGATTGCTGTGGTTATGATGATAATGATTTATGTGGTTATTATGATAATGATTTTTGTGGTTATGATGTTAATGTTTGCTGTGGTTATGATGATAATGATTGCTGTGGTTATGATGATAATGATTTCTGTGGTTATGATGCTAATGATTTTTGTGGTTATTTTATTAATGATTGCTGTGGTTATGCTGATAATGATTGCTGTGGTTATGATGAAAATGATTGCTGTGGTTATGATGTTAATGATTGCTGTGGTTATGATGCTAATGATGGCTGTGGTTATGATGATAATGATTGCTGTGGTTATGATGTTAATAATTTCTGTGGTTATGATAATAATGATTGCTGTGGTTATGATAATGACTTCTGTGGTTATGATGGTAATGATTGTTGTGGTTATTTTATTAATGATTGCTGTGGTTATGATGAGAATGATTGCGGTGGTTATGATGCTAATTATTGCTGTGGTTATGATGATAATGATTGCTGTGGTTATGATGTTAATGATTGCTGTGGTTATGATGTTACAGTAATGATTGCTGTGGTTTTGATGTTAATGATTGCTGTGGTTGTAATGTTACCATAATAATTAATGTGGTTGTGGTGTTAATGATTGCTGTGGTTGTGATGTTAATGTAATGATTCATGTGCTTGTGATGTTACCGTAATGATTATTGTGGTTGTGATGTTTCAGTAATGATTCATGTGCTTGTGATCTAAATGATTGCTGTGGTTGTGATGTCTCAGTAATGATTGCTTTGGTTGTGATCTTACTGTAATGATTCATGTGCTTGTGATCTAAATGATTGCTGTGGTTGTGATGTCTCTGTGATGTCTCAGTAATGATTGCTTTGGTTGTGATGTTTCAGTAATGATTGCTTTGGTTGTGATGTCTCAGTAATGATTGCTGTGGTTGTGATGTTTCAGTAATGATTGCTGTGGTTGTGATGTCTCAGTAATGATTGCTGTGGTTGTGATGTTTCAGTAATGATTGCTTTGGTTGTGATGTTACTGTAATGATTCATGTGCTTGTGATCTAAATGATTGCTGTGGTTGTGATGTTACCGTAATGATTCATGTGGTTGTGATGTCTCAGTAATGATTCATGTGGTTGTGATGTCTCAGTAATGATTGCTTTGGTTATGATGTTAATGATTGCTGAATGCATAAATGTACACTACTGAAGAGTTTGGAGGTTGACAACAGTTCCTGGCAGCAATACGTAGATTGGACATGTGTAGATGACACTGGATAAAGTCTGACATGTTTTCTCTCTAGATGGAACCTGCAGCAAGTAGATGAACCAGCCGGTTCAGCCTTCAGACCAGAGGGAGAGAGAATCCAGTGCTTGTTGGCATCGGTGTGCTATATATGTGTATATGTGTGAGTGTCTGCCGAGAGAAGAGAGGACTGCCTTCCAGTGTGTGTGTGTGTCGAAGTGACAGTGTTTCTTTGCTTGAGCGGGAGAGTGAGTGTGCGAGTTTCTTGCTCTGAATAGTAGGAGAACGGCAGCTCACTAGTGTGTGTTCATGTGAATGGATGCATGAGCGTGCGAAGGAGAGTGTGTTTTTCCACAGTGTGTGTGTGTGTCCTCCTCTCTGAGGAGTAGTCGGAGGGCAACTCTCTCCCCCTGGCGGGTGTGTGTGTAGATGGCAGTGTGTGTGTGTTCTGCCCTGTCCTCCCTTCTCCTGTTCCTGAGCTGTGGTGTAGCGGGAGGATACCCCTTCAGAGCCCCCATAGACCTGGATGTCACCCCCAGGATCACTGTGACTACCAGCGGTAAGCACACACACACACACACACACACACGCACGCACACACACACACACACACACACACACACACGCACACGCACACACGCACACACGCACGCACACACACACACACACACACACACACACACACACACACGCACACGCACACACACGCACGCACACACACACACACACACAATAGATGTGTAGAGGGTGTCATGACGTTGGCCTATTGGGGGAGGTTTATGACCCCCATAAATACCTTTCCCCTTTTCTCTCTCTCTACTTTATAGAGTTGATTCTTGTAAAGCCTTTGTAACATAGAGAGTCTGGTAACATTGAAAGGTGGGAAACAGAACCATATTTCAGTAATCCAACCAGTTGAAAATATGCGTTGGCACTTAATGAATATGATCTCAGATCAGTTGCTGTCTGAGACATTACCACTAATGACAGGATGACATAAACTGTATCTTGGAAAGTTGACACATTCTAGTTATCAGATTCACATGGAATTGTTGTGGAATTTAAATGTTTAAATATGAAACTATTTGTGAAAAGATTAAATGTAATTTTAGCTTCTTAAATGAGAGAACGGTTTGTCATAGAGAAACTCTGCTCACTCAGAGGCCCTGCACAAGTGAACAGACTTTGGTTGTAAACTATGAAACACGCCCTTCTTTCACCACTATATTAACCCGTTGACGAAAATTCAACGTTCTGTTCCGAGGACGACGGTCCTACGTTAAAAGGGCTCAGATAATAACCTAACGAAATTAGCATCGTGTTCAATGTGAAGGTGACGATCGAATTTCGACTTTACCAGCCAGGATATAGCACGAGATTAAAAGTATGGAAACTTGGTATGAACTTTGAACTCTTATTCACTCCAGAAGTGATACCTCCTAGCCGTTGAGTTAGCAGCAGCCGCTGTAAATTTGAGCAAGGAAAGGACAGACGACGTATCCCGTCTAAGACACACAACAATACTACAACGTATCCAGTTTACCACCAGAGGACAAGAGATCCCTGCTGGGCAACCCGGCCTTCCATCCACGACCAACCTATTGAAGCGCAGTTCAGAGTAAATATTCCTTGCAATTTCCTTTTCCAAATGGGTGGTCATTTAGAATGCATAAGACTCTGTATTTACGATAGCATAGCTTCTCGCTTTGTTACCCAGTCTTCCCACTCTTTCATTCAAAACCCAACCCCCTTTCTTTGTGTAATCAGCCGTCATATCTGTTCCGTCCGCTAGGGACGTTTTCCTTTATGACATCATTTGTAATCAATGTATCTCCCATTCTGTGTAGATGTAATTCTGTGTGATTAGTTAGGTATTTAGTAAATAAATAATTAAACCCAATTTTGTATTGCTGATTCAACTTGTTAGCCAGGTTTCGTGAAGAAGAATTTACAACTTTCAGATGAGACTGAATAAAGTGACAATTAAATATTGACTGCTACTGATGTAAAAGACTACTAGGTCTTAAAGAGTTTAGTCGGAAGATAACAGCTCTATAAACATTCTTTCGTGGTGCCTCAACTTTCTAGTTAATTACATTTACATGATTAGCTTAATCAGGTAATATTAATTACAGAGAAATGGTTTTATAAAATAGCATGTCATATCACTTAAGCCGGCATAGCCAAAGACACGACAAGGCCAGGAGAAAATTATTGCTTTGGTAACCCTCTCCTCCCCATCCCTCTCCCTATTTCTCTCTCTCTATCTTTCTGTCTCTCTTACTCGATAATCTGCTGTGCAAATGACTAACTCTGGGAGGCCGTAATGTTTGAGCTTAAAACAGAGCAAGAGAGAGGGAGACAGAGAAAAAAGGACAGCTGTACTCTCATACCTGTGTGTGTGTGTGTGTGTGTGTGTGTGTGTGTGTGTGTGTGTGTGTGTGTGTGTGTGTGTGTGTGTGTGTGTGTGTGTGTGTGTGTGTGTGTGTGTGTGTGTGTCTCTCTCTCTCTTTGGAATGTCCCAGAGTGAATACAAATCTGCCTGTGCTTTTATGCAATCACATCTGGAAGAGTCTATTTGGCCAATGGTTATCCTCTTCTCCCCCCTTCTCTCCTCTTCTCCTCCCTTCTCTCCTCTTCTCCTCCCTTCTCTACTCCTCTTCTCTTATCTCACTCATTCTAAATCGACAATTTATCTCTCCTCCTTCTTTCTTGTCCACCTACACACTATTCTACCACTCATGTCCTTTCCCATGTCCTTTCTCATGTCCTTTCCCATGTCCTTTCCCATCTCCTTTCCCATCTCCTTTCCCATGTCCTTTCCCATCTCCTTTCCCATGTCCTTTCCCATGTCCTTTCTCATGTCCTTTCCCATGTCCTTTCTCATGTCCTTTCCCATGTCCTTTCCCATCTCCTTTCCCATCTCCTTTCCCATCTCCTTTCTCATGTCCTTTCCCATCTCCTTTCCCATCTCCTTTCCCATGTCCTTTCTCATGTCCTTTCCCATGTCCTTTCTCATGTCCTTTCCCATGTCCTTTCCCATGTCCTTTCCCATGTCCTTTTCCCATGTCCTTTCTCATGTCCTTTCCCATGTCCTTTCTCATGTCCTTTCCCATGTCCTTTCTCATGTCCTTTCCCATGTCCTTTCCCATGTCCTTTCTCATGTCCTTTCTTTCCCACGTCCTTTCTCATGTCCTTTTCCCATGTCCTTTCTCATGTCCTTTCCCATGTCCTTTCTCATGTCCCTTCCCGTGTCCTTTCCCATGTCCTTTCTCATGTCCTTTCCCATGTCCTTTCTCATGTCCTTTCCCATGTCCTTTCCCATGTCCTTTCTCATGTCCTTTCTCATGTCCTTTCCCATGTCCTTTCTCATGTCCTTTCCCATGTCTTTTCTCATTCCTCTCCTTTTCCTCCATTACTTGCTTGCCGCACCAATCCCTCCTCCCTATCACACTTGGCTCCCTCTCTCTTTCTTCCTTCAAGTCTTTATTCTCTCCTCCTTCTCTTTCTTAAGTCTGTATTTTTGTCCTGCCATCACTGTGGCTTTTATCTGCACACTTTGACTAATCTCTTTCATCTAAATGTTACCATGGCAACACTCCAAGCCCACCACGGGATGGTTAAAATACACACCTAACCCGAAAGGTAGACACAGCGAAATTATGTTGCCACGAGCAGCACCGCAGATATTGAGATGAGTGAGATGCAAGACTTTGCTCTCACACAGTCACACACAGTATCTGCACATGTGCACGGGTTCCCTTCACTTTGTTCACAGCGTGGAAGCCAGGGCACCAAAACGGGGGAGAAGTTGAGCCTCGCGCTTCAACCCTCTTAGTTGTAGCGGAAATTGACCCAATATGATGTTTACTTTCTGGATCTACATCATAGTCTATCGCTGAGTCTGATTGATGCTTTGGGAGGTGGTGACTTCCACTGTAAACATTACGGAGTTTGAAAGATCCCGTGTGGCTCAGTTGGTAGAACATGGTGCTTCCAACGCCAGGGTTGTGGGTTCAACCCCCACGGGTGGCCAGTAAGAAAATACATGCCCTCACTAAATGAATCAAATATGACATGAAAGCTCAACAGAAAGAAAGGTTAAGAGTGGAGTGGGGCAAGTAGACATTAACATGTGTGAAGTTTTAGTTACATCCCTGGATCTCCAAAATGAAGACGTTGTACTGTGACACAGTCGGTATGGGAAAGAAGCCTTGTGTGTTGACCTTGTACATAGGTTGTAAAGAGACTAGTGATGAGAAGATTGGCGGATCCACACAATTCTATGCTTAATGTGTATCAACATAACACATGTTTGAGTGCATATACAGTTCAAGTTGGAAGTTTACATACACTTAGGTTGGAATCATTAAAACTATTTTAATGACTTTTGGCAAGTCGGTTAGGACATCTACTTTGTGCATGACACAAGTAATTTTTCCAACAATTGTTTACAGACAGATAATTTCACGTAATATTCACTGTATCACAATTCCAGTGGGTCAGAAGTTTACATACACTAAGTTGACTGTGCCTTTAAACAGCTTAGAAAATTCCAGAAAATGATGTAATGCCTTTAGAAGCTTCTGATGCCTGAAGGTACCACGTTCATCTGTACAAACAATAGTACGCAAGCATAAACACCATAGGATCATGCAGCCATCATACCGCTCAGGAAGGAGACGCGTTCTGTCTCCTAGAGATGAACGTACTTTGGTGCGAAAGATGCAAATCAATCCCAGAACAACAGCAAAGGACCTTGTGAAGATGCTGGAGGAAACAGGTGCAAAAGCATCTATATCCAGAGTAAAACGAGTCCTATATCGACATAACCTGAAAGGCCGCTCAGCAAGGAAGAAGCCACTACTCCAAAACCGCCATAAAAAAGCCAGACTACGGTTTGAAATTGCAATGGGGACAAAGATCGTACTTTTTGGAGAAATGTCCTCTGGTCTGATGAAACAAAAATATAACTGTTTGGCCGTAATGACCATCGTTATGTTTGGAGGAAAAAGGGGGAGGCTTGCAAGCCGAAGAACACCATTCTAACCATGAAGCACAGGGGTGGCAGCATTATGTTGTGGGGGTGCTTTGCTGCAGGAGGGACTGGTGCACTTCACAAAATAGATGGCATCACGAGGGAGGAAATGATGTGGATATATTGAAGCAACATCTCAAGACATCAGTCAGGAAGTTAAAGCTTGGTCGCAAATGGGTTTTCCAAATGGACAAGGACCCCAAGCATACTTCCTAAGTTGTGGCAAAATTGCTTAAGGACAACAAAGTCAAGGTATTGGAGTGGCCATCACAAAGCCCTGACCTCAACCCTATAGAACATTTGTGGGCAGAACTGAAAAAGCGTGGGCGAGCAAGGAGGCCTACAAACCTGACGCAGTTACACCAGGTTTGTCAGGAGGAATGGGCCAAATTCACCCAACTTATTGTGGGAAACTTGTGGAAGGCTACCCGAAACGTTTGACCCAAGTTAAACAATTTAAAGGCAATGCAACCAAATACTAATTGAGGGTATGTAAACTTCTAACCAACTGGGAATGTGATGAAAGAAACAAAGGCTGAAATAAATCATTCTCTCTACTATTATTCTGACATTTCACATTCTTAAAATAAAGTAGTGATCCTAACTGACCTAAGAAAGGGCATTTTTACTAGGATTAAATGTCAGGAATTGTGAAAAACTGAGTTTAAATGTATTTGGCTGAGGTGCATGTAAACTTCTGACTTCAACTGTTTCTGAAAACTGTGTTCTGAATTTCTGACCTGGGGCCTGTTGCACAAAACTAGGATAAGGGATTAAGCCAGGATATCTTGGTGATCCTGGCTCAATTGATCCGTAATCCGGTTGCACTAAAGATGGATAGGGGGCAGGAGGATATGTTATGGTATAAATTACCATGGAGATTTATTCTGTGGAGCTAGCCTGCTCCAGACCAGGCTAAATTCCAGGATCTATTTAATCTCATCCCTAATGTCAGTCAGCAGTCACCACAAATGGAAACCAATAGTTATTTCACTGCTCACTATACATTGTTATCACATATAACTAGACCCACTGTTATTATTTAAACGTTTGTGATCATTAATTTCAATGATTTTGGATAAAAAATGATTTTTAGATGTTGCTATCATTAGATAATTTACAGTTTCCCATAGACTATAAGGCTATATATAAAATGATAGAATATTAGGGCCACAGAGGGAAAAAAAACACAAGTCATAATATTGTAACCAGTTGTTTTAAAGGAGGACAGTTGTTAAAATGACAGATGTGGGGCATTTCGTGAAATTGTACTTCAGTATGGTTTCATAAACAAAGACATGCTGATGTGCCAGAATATTAAGTATCACATTGTCATAAGTATCAAAACTGTAAAAACAATATGTAGCTTTTCTGCAGAAAGAACCAGCCTCATAAATTTATGACTTTATCCTTTTTCTTCAGTGTGGCCCTAGTACTCTGTCATATAAACAAATACACATTCCATATGAATATAAAAACACAATGTGTAACATTATGTTCCTTTATTGAATAAGGACAAAACAAAGCAGGTAAACCATCAGCTCCTTTCGAAACTGAAGTCACAGTGACTCTACAAGATGGAAAGCACAGAATCCAAGCATATTATACAAAATGATACATACACATTCAAAGGTCTGTATATAACACACCCTGCATGTCTGCACACTAAAATAAATGCAGGACAAATCCATACACATCAACTGAACAGACAAATGAATGGATGCAGTAGCCTCCCTGCAGCCTTGTATTACACACAGTATACCGCACAAACATCATAAGAGGCCAAATTCGTCAAAAAACGAACCCAAAAAAAAACAAATTCCTCTGCCACCGCAGGACATATTTAACCAAAATTGAAAGCACACATACCAACTAAAATAATTCAACACATATTGGTCCCTCAGCAGCCGACCACTGTCGTCATCAGGGAAGATTGCCGGATTGTCCCAGTCCATGGCTGGTGGCACTCTGGGGGCCCTCTCCTTCCTCAGGCAGGCCACATTGTGGAGGACAGCACAAGCCACAGTAATATCACATGCCCTAACAGGGCTGACCCTTAATTTGTGAAGGCAGTGAAAGCGTGCCTTCAGGAGGCCAAAGGTCATTTAAACTCTGGCCCTGGTCCTGGCATGGGCATGGTTGTAGGCCTGCTGTGCTTCCTGGGGGTCTGTGAAAGGTGTCAGGAGAAAAGGCTGGCAGCCATACCCCCTGTCTCCCAGCAACACACCAGAGAATTCACCTGTCAACACAAAATCTCATCATTACTACCTCATAAACACAGTGATATTCTTGACACAGCCATGATGGTTATAAATAGGGGTTGTGTGGCTTACCTTGTGATAGGCACTGATAGATTTCAGAGGCCCGAAAGATTCTGGAGTCATGGACTGAGCCAGGCCATTTTGCCACAACATTGCTGATCACACAGTCAGCATTGCAGACCATCTGAAATCATAAGATGAGGAATATTACACCAATCAATGCACATCACTGGCAATGCAGAGTGTTCGTCAATGGACAATATCAAAAAGTTATGTTCACCTGAACATTAATGCTGTGAAAGGATTTCCTATTCACAAAATCGGCCTCATGGGCACCTGAGGGGGCTTTTATCCTTATGTGTGTGCAGTCCACTGCACCAATGACATTGGGGAAACCTGTCACACAAAGTAATGAGTATCCTACTATGTGTTAACAGTTGTCCTGTAATTTGTAGATCCTCTTACCTGCAATCCTATAGAACTCCTCTTTGATGTCACAGAGTCTTCTGTGGCCAGGGAAGGAGATGAAGACATCTGCTAATGCTTTGATAGCCAGACACACACTCCTAATTGTGCGGCAAATTGTGGCCTTGTTCAGCTGTTCTGCATCCCCCACTGAGTACAGGAAGGCTCCACTAGCAAAAAAGCGCAAGGCCACACAAACCATTTGCTCCACACTCAGTGCATGGCTCCGTGCAGTGCGGTGCTTAATCCTGGGACCCAGTAGTCTGCATAGATACCTGATGCCATCTGCAGAAAACCTGTATCTTTCATATAGATGGTCATCAGGGAAGGCCAGTGGGTCCAACCGGTCCCTGAAGACCCTTTCTCGCCTGAAGGCTCTCCTCAGCACAAGTGCTTCTTCATCCACCACATCTCGCACGAATGGGCATGCCATTGTCAGAGCAGAAAGGAACACACAATTTTGGGCCTTCATATAGGCTAGTGGCCACACCTGGTGCTGGGGGGTGGGCAAAAGAGGGCGATGCCTTATAACGATGACTTGGTTGTACTGATTGCTGGGAAAATAAAAAAAAACCTTAGAAAGATGCCACCGTCCTGTGTGCTCACAATAAGAGCTCATATGTCATGGCTCACTTGACTTTACGAGAATATACCTAATTTTTATTTTGAGCTGTGTCATCTTCTTGGAGCTGGGGGAGGAAAGAAAAATAATGATTAATACATTTGTGTTACAGTTAGCATACAGTGTACATTGAAGGCATATCTCACCTCCCTCTCAAGTTTTTTTATTTCAAGGTCCAGTTTCCTAATTGTCCTCTTTTTTTTATTTCGGACTCCAGTGCAAGATTTTCCATCTTTTTCTTCTTGTACTGAATGTCTATGTCTGCCAGTTCTATTTGGCGCCGAAGGTGGTTGCCATACAACTTTCTGATAGCTTGTGAGCTCTGTGAACACAATACAATTAGCGCAGCTGGAATTTGGCAGGATGTGGTGTCCTTTTATTAATACGCACTATGTTGCCAGGCTGGTTTTCCCACTGTATAGCATCTGGGTCCTGTAAAAGAAATTAGATTTTTTGATTTTGATGAGGACTCCTCACCATTGTAGAGTAAATAGTACTTTCACAGTCTTAACATGATACCTCATGCCTTCTGGAATCCAGAGAGATGGTCTCCTCCTCATCATCGTCTCCATCATGTGCTGTTGCTGCTGCACTGGGGCCTTCACCCTATCACATTTAATCGGATTCATATTGAAGCTAGTAGACAAGACATGCCAGGCCTACAGTATGCCTTTGATGGAGTACTCACTGGATCAGCATCGTCTGGTGCTTGTGCTGGTGGCTCTAACAGGAACACAGTGCTGCCAGGCACTGCAAGGCAATAGGTAAACCAAAGTCAGACAGTCCAAATTGATTCAATATGAATGTGGTTGTATCCCATGTAGAGATGGAAGGACATACCTTGAATGAAGCGGGTGGCATCTTGGGAGGAACCTATGCTCGTCTCTTTCCCCCAGGGATCCCCTCTAAGACGGGCCTGCCTTTATTTAGCTCCAAGGCCATGTCCTCTGCTGGGGTAAGGTCAGCCTTTGGTGACCCACCACCCGTGCCTTGTCTGTGGGTATTCTTTTTCACTGCTAAAACAGTACAGACAATGTGTGAGCAGGCACCTTCTGGGTACAATATATGCTTGTGCTTTGTTAAATATTAGTCAGGGACCATACCATTCTGCAGAATGTTCTTGTATTTGATTTTGACCTGCTGCCATGTCCGTTTTGGCCCGTTCATGTTTAATCTACACACACACACACACACACACACACACACACACACACACACACACACACACACACACACACACACACACACACACACACATACACATTTAATGGAGTCACACTGCAAAAAATTACTTGGCATTTTTGTCTTGTTTTCAGTAAAAATATCAAAAAATTTATCATAGCTTTATACAGTGTGATGGAGTTACTTTACACAATTTCACTCATATCTGCAGTGCATTTCAATTAAAAATTTAACCGTTTCATAATTACAGTACAACTGCATTTTTGGAGATGTGAATGAAATATTTGAATTGTAATTGTGATGTTTCAGCGGAGCGGTGAGTGTGTAATTGTGCACTACTTACGCATTCAGGCGGTCTGCAATACTTTGCCACGCTTTTTCTCTTTGCTTTATCACTATGGCGGTGTTGCCTTTCTTCTTAATTATATATTTTACCTCCTCGTATGCCTCCATGAGGATTTGTGCTTCCGAAGGGGAAAAGTACGCGGCTCTAGTTGCCATGGTAAATCAGTTAATCTGTGATCTGTGGCGGGGTCTATTTGAGTGAGCCGTGAGCGCGCACCTATCCAGGATTGGTTTCACCTGGCTTAATGAATCCGTGTCTGCTCATCCTGGCTTGGTCTTTGTGCAACCAATTAAGCCTGGACGCACATGTTTTGGCTTCATTGAGCTCAGCTGAGTCATTTATCCCGGATGTCTTAATTCTACTTTTGTGCAACAGGCCCCTGATCAGCTGAGGCCCCTTCAAAATATTTACTCAGTAAATAAAGTACACAGGATCTCTCCCTCTCTCATAAACACAAACACACTGTAATTAAAGGTGACAAACAGAATCGCTCATTAATGAGTTGAATAGCAGAGACGGTATGTGAGAATCCAGTATGTGTATTCCCAGTCAAGTTTAGCCGTAGCTGGTCAAACTAAGGTCCATTAATAATTTTCACCATGTACTGTCAGGTCAACCCTGATGGGATTAAACCCCAGCCTGAGGCGGAGTTGAACCCTGACCGTTAGTATCCCCTGACCCCCCAGTGACCTCTGGATCCTCTCTCTCCCTCTACCACGCTTGGATTGTATGTGTGAGGGAGGAAGGAAGGGTGATGTTGTCGTTCCTCTTAGGTGTGTGTGCGTTCATGTGTTTGCCTATTTGTGTGTTGGGTGTGTCGTAGTGAGATACAATGCAGGGATTACAGGCATTGTCTCTGCAACACACTCATTGTCTCTGCAACACACTCATTGTCTCTGCAACACACTCATTGTCTCTGCAACACACTCATTGTCTCTGCAACACACTCATTGTCTCTGCAACACACTCATTGTCTCTGAAAACACTCATTGTCTCTGCAACACACTCATTGTCTCTGCAACACACTCATTGTCGCTGCAACACACTCATTGTCTCTGCAACACACTCATTGTCTCTGCAACACACTCATTGTCTCTGCAACACACTCATTGTCTCTGCAACACACTCATTGTCTCTGCAACACACTCATATGTCTCTGCAACACACTCATTGTCTCTGCAACACACTCATTGTCTCTGCAACACACTCATTGTCTCTGCAACACACTCATTGTCTCTGCAACACACTCATTGTCTCTGCAACACACTCATTGTCTCTGCAACACACTCATTGTCGCTGCAACACACTCATTGTCTCTGCAACACACTCATTGTCTCTGCAACACACTCATTGTCTCTGCAACACACTCATTGTCTCTGCAACACACTCATTGTCTCTGAAAACACTCATTGTCTCTGCAACACACTCATTGTCTCTGCAACACACTCATTGTCGCTGCAACACACTCATTGTCTCTGCAACACACTCATTGTCTCTGCAACACACTCATTGTCTCTGCAACACACTCATTGTCTCTGCAACACACTCATTGTCTCTGCAACACACTCATATGTCTCTGCAACACACTCATTGTCTCTGCAACACACTCATTGTCTCTGCAACACACTCATTGTCGCTGCAACACACTCATTGTCTCTGCAACACACTCATTGTCTCTGCAACAAACTCATTGTCTCTGCAACACACTCATTGTCTCTGAAAACACTCATTGTCTCTGCAACACACTCATTGTCTCTGCAACACACTCATTGTCTCTGCAACACACTCATTGTCTCTGCAACACACTCATTGTCTCTGCAACACACTCATATGTCTCTGCAACACACTCATTGTCTCTGCAACACACTCATTGTCTCTGCAACACACTCATTGTCTCTGCAACACACTCATATGTCTCTGCAACACACTCATTGTCTCTGCAACACACTCATTGTCTCTGCTCCCAATGACAGGCACATTGTGTATACTGTGTGTGGGTGTGTGAGTGTGGGTTATGTGTGGATGCACATGCATCAGTGTGTGTGAATGGCCTTGTCTTTCACAGTTGTGCTTGCAGAGGACATCTCACATGATTCCAGGGGAGAGAATAGAATAGGCTGGTTATACAATCACCCAGAAGGAATGTAATATGGCCGCTGTCCTTTGTGTCTGATTACGTAATCCCAATGGGAAGTCAAAAACATGAAGAAAGATGTGATTTCAAACCTAGTATAAGAAATGAAACACAAATGTACCACTTAGGCTGGACATTCACATGAGCAACACAAACACAGTTAGACTGGACATTCACATGAGCAACACAAACACAGTTAGGCTGGACATTCACATGAGCAACACAAACACAGTTAGGCTGGACATTCACATGAGCAACACAAACACAGTTAGACTGGACATTCACATGAGCAACACAAACACAGTTAGGCTGGACATTCACATGAGCAACACAAACACAGTTAGGCTGGACATTCACATGAGCAACACAAACACAGTTAGACTGGACATTCACATGAGCAACACACGGCCTAACTTCACCCATTCTCTACCAAGTTATCCAGCAACCTAGTTTAATACATATAAAGCATGTAAGGGTGGTTTCCCAGACAGACTTAGTCTATTTCTAAACTAACACACAGTAGAGGTTGTCCCTTGGAGGTGCTTCTTAGTCCAGGGAGATCGGCCCATAGAGAAGCAACTGTTTTCCAGGGAAATCAGCCCATAGAGAAGTAATTGTCAGTCCAGGGAAATCAGCCCATAGAGAAGTAACTGTCAGTCCAGGGAAATCAGCCCATAGAGAAGCACTTGTCAGGACCAGGGAAATCAGCCCATAGAGAAGCACTTGTCAGGACCAGGGAAATCAGCCCATAGAGAAGCACTTGTCAGTCCAGGGAAATCAGCCCATAGAGAAGCACTTGTCAGGACCAGGGAAATCAGCCCATAGAGAAGCACTTGTCAGTCCAGGGAAATCAGCCCATAGAGAAGCAATTGTCAGTCCAGGGAAATCAGCCCATAATGAAAGGAGCTACACAGTACACTCATTGTAAAATATTTTTTATAAAAAAGGTGCTATCTAGAACCTAAAAGGGTTCTTTGGTTGTCCCCATAGGAGAACCCTTTGAAGAGCCCTTTTTTGTTCCAGGAATAACCCTTTCCACAGAGGATCCTACAAGGAACCAAAAAGGGTTCTCCTACAGAGACAACTGAAGAACCCTTTGGAACTCTTTTTAATTATTTGTGAAATGTGTGACCATTCAGCCATGGCCTTAGATAAGTGTCTTCTTAATAACAGCTAAGATGCTACTAGCTACTAGTACCTTCACAGAGCTCAGATAAGTATATTCTTAATTAAGGATGACTCCCACAATGTACCAATATTCTAACATACACGTCTGTACTTAGACGTCAGTTTGGCATAAAGGAGAGGGCACTGCCTTATCCACTGGCTGCCCTAGCGTAAACATCCCCCGGACACAAACTAGTAGCTAGCTAGATGGAGATCACTGAGGTTATTTTTAATGAGTCCATTTCACAACTGCCTTCACTAAAACCACTGCAAAGGTCTTGCCTGCAAACTTTGGTTTAGAATCATGACCTTCTGGCATGTCTGCCTACAGGTTATGGTAAGAGTTTTTCATGAGCACAATTCCTGCCTGCATTTTCATCTCCACATAGCCACACTGGTGATTTGTTGGGAGAGTTGTCTGTCTGAAGAGGACCCTCACTGATTTTTTTCTCCCCTTTTCAAAGTTACCAAGACAGTCCATCATGATTCCCAGACCCTTGTCACTGCTGTAGCCTACACCCTCAGAAAAAAGTGCTATCTAGAACCTAAAAGGGTTCTTCGGCTGTCCCCATAGGAGACCCCTTCGAATAGCCCCTATTAGTTCCAGGTAGAACCCTTTGGGTTTCATGTAGAACCCTTTCCACATATGATTCTAACTGGAACTAAAAAGAGTTCTACCTGGAACCAAAAATGTTTCTACTGAGGAAACAAAAAGGGTTCCCTAACACAACGATGATGACTTTGATCACAGTCCTGTATTAGAGACACAGATAGACTGACATGAGAATGTATTGTAGTATACACTGATCACATCCAGATGAATGTCTGAGGCACCCACATAATCTTCAGTGGAGTTGACTGAGTATTGAGGTTGAATTTGAAGTATAACAGGAAGGATTTTCATCTCATTGTATTATACAAAGCCTTGGCGCCGAGATGGCTGCCACACTGGCCAGCTTGAATGGAAATGATTTCTGGCAGCCTGTCCTTTGTTCAATGGGTATTTATCCTCCTACAAATGTCCAAATATTTGTTTCATCTTTCTATCTCTAAAATACTAAAGAGATGTACGTAAAGTACATTTTGGGCACATTTCTCAAAGGAAAATGTTATTTAGAATAAAAAATGTACAACATATCAACAATTCCCTCTGGGCAAGTTTGGAGAATATAAGGATCACCGCACATAAATTGAGGAAAAATAGTTAGCAAAAGTCTAACTTTGGGGAAATGACATTTGAAGACAAGTACACTGAATTTAGACTACCACACACCAAACACCAAACCCTATTTAGACTTGATCACCATCTCTTCAAAGTAAGTTACTGCATACAGCTCTGGAAAACATTGAGACCACTGCAAAAGTTTCTCTGGTTTTACTATAAGTATGTGTTTGGGTAAAATTACAATTTCGGTTTTATTCTATAAACTCCTTACAACATTTCTCCCAGATTCCAAATAAAAATATTGTCATTTAGAGCATTTATTTGCAGAAAATGACAACTGGTCAAAAGAGCAAAAGTGTTGTGCGAGACATTGTGGCTTGTAGGCCTCTACAGGTCTTGCACCCACTGGGAAATTTGGCGGAGGATCGGTGATCATCTGGGGGTGCTTCAGTAAGGCAGGAATCAGACAGACTTGTCTTTGTGAAGGACGCATGAATCAAGCCACGTACAAGGTTGTCCTGGAAGACAATGTTCCCCAACTCTGAGGATTGTTTTTTTCCAGCAGGACAATGCTCCATGCCACACAGCCAGGTCAATCAAGGTGTGGATGGAGGACCTAGAGGAGAAAGAAACGCACCTATTTAGGTGAGGTGCTGGCTAGCGGAGTAGAACACTTACAAAAATAAAGGAGAGCTGTACACTCTAGGAGCTCAGATGCAATAATGTTTATGTCCAACGTTTCGACAGACAAGCTGTCTTCATCAGGGTATAATGACAAACACTGCTAGATGACTCATCTCATCAAGACCCTGTCATGGCCAGCCCGGTCTCCAGACCTGAACCCCATTGAAAAACCTCTGGAATGTGATCAAGAGGATGATGGATGATCACAAGCCTGGTCACAAGCGTTGAATTTCTGCGCCAGGAGTGGCATAAAGTCACCCAACATCAATGTGAAAGACTGGTGGAGAACATGCCAAGACGCAGGAAAGCTGGGATTGAAAATCAGGGTTATTCCACCAAATATTGATTTCTGACCTCGTTTAAAAATGAATATGAACTTTTTTCCTTTGCATTATTCAAGGTCTGACAATGCATCTTCTTTGTTATTTTGACCAGTTGCATTTTCTGCAAATAAATGCTCTAAATGACAATATTTTTATTTGGAATTTGGGAGAAACGTTGTCAGTAGTTTATAGAATAAAACAGAAATGTTCATTTTACCCAAACACATACCTATAAGTAGTCAACCCAGAGAAACTGATCATTTTTCAGTGGTCTCTTCATTTCTTCCAGAGCTGTATAGTCCAGATTTTTACATTCTCTATGAAACAGGCTTTGAACTTATGGATGTACTCTACCAGTCAAAGATATTAGAACACCTACTCATTTTAGGGTTTTTCTTTATTTTTACTATTTTCTACATTGTAGAATAATAGCGAAGACATCAAAACTAGGAAATAACATGTATGGAATCATGTAGTAACCAAAAAAGTGTTAAACAAATCCAAAAGGCTAATTACATTGCTGTTGCCCTAGGACACTCCTTCTGTATGTGGGTGTGTCTGTTGTACTGTACCTGTGATGGTTGAGTCATTGTTGCACTCGTCTTGTACAGCTGGCGTTCTGCAGTTTAGCTGTACACTAGGTTAGCAATAGAGGCCAGCACTAGGCTGTAAGTACATGTAGTGTAAAGTTCACACACACACTAGTACCCCCCCCCCCCCCCCCTGTGTCTGGTCATTACTATCTCACAGCCTCTCAACTGGAGAACTAATTAGAGCAGATACTAGGCTGCTGAGTCAGGTTCACACACACAGAGAGAGAGAGAGAGAGAGAGAGAGTAGCAGTGTCAATGGGGTCAGGGTGTACATGTTAGATGTCACTTTAATAAATTGTTCTTTCCTCCATCTCTCTCTCTCTCTCTCTCTCTCTCTCTCTCTCCTTCACACACACTCTCTCCCTTTCCTCTCCTCTCCCCTTCTATCTCCCTTTCCTCTCCTCTTCTCTCTCTCACACTCTCTCACCTTCAATCGCTCTCTCTCTCACACCTTCACACACACACACACTCTCACACCTTCACACACACTCTCTCACATCTTCACACACACACACTCTCTCACACCTTCACACACATTCTCTCACACCTTCCCACACACACTCTCTCTCCCTCTCTCCCATTCTCTCTCTCGCTCATCTTCTCTCCCTCTCCCATTCTGTCTCTCTCCTTCTCTCTCCCTCTCCTCTCCCCTTCTCTCTCTCTCACCCTCCCTTTCTTCTCCCCTTCTCTCATCCCTCTATCTCCCCCCAGGTCTGTTGGGCTGCAGGCGTTTCCAGTCCTCAGTAGTCAACTACAGTACTCTGCTACTAGAGGAGGACATGGGTCTTCTATACGTGGGGGCCCGAGGGGCCGTGTTCGCTCTCAACGCCACAGACATCTCAGACAGCACAGCTCGCACTGTAAGAGAGAGAGAGAGTGTGATATCAGGGAACTTACAGCAGATCATTTAGGATCCTACCCCTCCCAGGTCTTTTACACTGAACACCTCTATTGCTAGGTTAACAAACCCACCTTGTACCATCTAGGGCTGATTACCGGATCATCGTTTAACCCACCAGTATGGATGAAGACCGTCATGAAAATGAAATAACCGTCATGACCTTTATATTTTTGGGTGGATCTTACAGCAGACTGAAGACGGG
>NC_088405.1:16515812-16520812 GCF_034236695.1 Oncorhynchus nerka
ACAGAGGAGGCACCCACTCGCTGGTTTCATGGTGAGTTCCCCGGGGCTACAACGGCTCCTCTCAAAGAACCTATACCCATAGCCTCTTCCCTCTGATTGGAAGGACCATACTGGCCAAAGAACCAATGTTCATTTTCATGCTCAAGTCACCTGGTCTTCAAGTCACCTGGTCTTCATGTCACCTGGTCTTCAAGTCACCTGGTCTTCATGTCACCTGGTCTTCAAGTCACCTGGTCTTCATGTCACCTGGTCTTCAAGTCACCTGGTCTTCAAGTCACCTGGTCTTCATGTCACCTGGTCTTCATGTCACCTGGTCTTCAAGTCACCTGGTCTTCAAGTCACCTGGTCTTCATGTCACCTGGTCTTCAAGTCACCTGGTCTTCAAGTCACCTGGTCTTCAAGTCACCTGGTCTTCAAGTCACCCTGCCTTGACTATAGCAGCGGCTTCTGTTCTGCCTCTTATTACATATGGATATGTTCTTTTTCCGGGAAAAGCAATATTTTAGAATGGATCATTCCTGACTCTCAGTGTGTTTCTGTTTCCCCAGAGGCTGACTTTGTGGGCAGTGCCCTGGTGAGGGAGAGTGAGGGCAGTACTACCGGAGATGACGATAAAATCTACTACTTCTTTACCGAGAAGAGCCAGGAGCAGACACCATACTACAGCCACATTAGAGTGGCACGGGTTGGACGAGTCTGTAAGGTGAGGAGAGGGAGAGAAGGGAGAGAGATGTGAAGGAGAAATGAGAGAGGGGTGAGGTAGAGAGAGAGGGGTGAGGAGGGAGAGAGGGGTGAGGGAGAGAGAGAGGGGTGAGGAGGGAGAGAGGGGTGAGGGAGAGAGAGAGGGGTGAGGAGGGAGAGAGGGGTGAGGGGAGAGAGGGGGTGAGGAGGGAGAGAGGGTAAGGAGGGAGAGAGAGGTGAGGAGGGAGACAGGTTAAGGAAGAGAGAGCTGAAGGAGAGAGAGAGGGTGAGGAGGGAGAGATGGGTGAGGAGGGAGAGAGGGGTGAGGAGGGAGAGAGAGGTGAGGAGGGAGACAGGTGAAGGGAGAGAGAGCTGAAGAGAGGGAGAGAGGGGTGAGGAGGGAGAGAGGGTGAGGAGGGGAGAGAGAGGTGAAGGAAGAGAGGGGTGAGGAGGGAGAGATGGGTGGGGAGGAGAGAGGGGTGAGGAGGGAGAGAGGTGTGAAGGAAGAGAGGGGTGAGGAGGGAGAGAGAGAGGTGAAGGAAGAGAGGGGTGAGGAGGAGAGAGGGGTGAGGAGGGAGAGAGGGGTGAGGAGGGAGAGAGGGGTGAGGAGGGAGAGAGAGAGGTGAAGGAAGAGGGGTGAGGAGGGAGAGAGGGTGAAGGAAGAGGGGTGAGGAGGGAGAGAGAGAGGTGAAGGAAGAGAGGGGTGAGGGGGGAGAGAGAGAGGTAAAGGAAGAGAGGGGTGAGGAGGGGAGAGAGAGGTGTGAAGGAAGAGAGGGGTGAGGAGGGAGAGAGAGGTGTGAAGGAAGAGAGGGGTGAGAGAGAGAGGTGAAGGAAGAGAGGGGTGAGGAGGGAGAGAGAGGTGAAGGAAGAGAGGGGTGAGGAGGGAGAGAGAGGTGTGAAGGAAGAGAGGGGTGAGGAGGAAGAGAGGGTGAAGGAAGAGAGGGGTGAGGAGGGAGAGAGAGGTGAAGGAAGAGAGGGGTGAGGAGGGAGAGAGAGGTGTGAAGGAAGAGAGGGGTGAGGAGGGAGAGAGAGGTGAAGGAAGAGAGGGGTGAGGAGGGAGAGGAGGTGAAGGAAGAGAGGGGGAGGAGGAGAGAGAGGTGTGAAGGAAGAGAGGGGTGAGGAGGGAGAGAGAGGTGTGAAGGAAGAGAGGGTGAGGAGGGAGAGAGAGAGGTGAAGGAAGAGAGGGGTGAGGAGGGAGAGAGAGAGGTGAAGGAAGAGAGGGGTGAGGAGGGAGAGAGGGGTGAGGGGAGGGAGAGAGGGGTGAGGAGGGAGAGAGAGAGGTGAAGGAAGAGGGGTGAGGAGGGAGAGAGAGAGGTAAAGGAAGAGAGGGGTGAGGAGGGAGAGAGAGAGGTAAAGGAAGAGAGGGGTGAGGAGAGAGAGAGGTGTGAAGGAAGAGAGGGGTGAGGGAGAGAGAGGTGTGAAGGAAGAGAGGGTGTGAAGGAAGAGAGGGGTGAGGAGAGAGAGAGGGGTGAGGAGGGAGAGAGGGGTGAGGAGGGAGAGAGAGGTGTGAAGGAAGAGAGGGGTGAGGAGGGAGAGAGAGGTGTGAAGGAAAGAGAGGGGTGAGGAGGAGAGAGAGGTGTGAAGGAAGAGAGGGGTGAGGAGGAGAGAGAGGTGTGAAGGAAGAGAGGGGTGAGGAGGAGAGAGAGGTGTGAAGGAAGAGAGGGGTGAGGAGGGAGAGAGAGGTGAAGGAAGAGAGGGGTGAGGAGGGAGAGAGAGAGGTGAAGGAAGAGAGGGGTGAGGAGGGAGAGAGGGGTGAGGAGGGAGAGAGAGGTGAAGGAAGAGAGGGGTGAGGGAGAGAGAGAGGTGTGAGGAGGGAGAGAGGGGTGAGGAGGGGAGAGAGAGGTGAAGGAAGAGAGGGGTGAGGGAGAGAGAGAGGTGTGAAGGAAGAGAGGGGTGAGGAGGAAGAGAGGGGTGAGGAGGGAGAGGTGAAGGAAGAGAGGGGTGAGGAGGGGAGAGAGAGGTGTGAAGGAAGAGAGGGGTGAGGAGGAAGAGAGGGGTGGGGAGGGAGAGAGGGGTGAGGAGGGAGAGGTGAAGGAAGAGAGGGGTGAGGAGGGAGAGGTGAAGGAAGAGAGGGGTGAGGAGGGAGAGGTGAAGGAAGAGAGGGGTGAGGAGGAAGAGGTGAAGGAAGAGAGGGGTGAGGAGGGAGAGGTGAAGGAAGAGAGGGGTGGGGAGGAAGAGAGGGGTGAGGAGGGAGAGGTGAAGGAAGAGAGGGGTGAGGAGGGAGAGAGAGAGGTGTGAAGGAAGAGAGGGGTGAGGAGGAAGAGAGGGGTGAGGAGGGGAGAGGGGTGGGGAGGGAGAGAGGGGTGAGGGAGGGAGAGAGAGGTGAAGGAAGAGAGGGGTGAGGAGAGAGAGAGGTGTGAAGGAAGGAAGAGAGGGTGTGAAGGAAGAGAGGGGTGAGGAGAGAGAGAGGGGTGAGGAGGGAGAGAGGGGTGAGGAGGGAGAGAGAGGTGAAGGAAGAGAGGGGTGAGGAGAGAGAGAGAGGTGAAGGAAGAGAGGGGTGAGGAGGGAGAGGTGAAGGAAGAGAGGGGTGAAGAGGGGGTGAAGGAAGAGAGGGGTGAGGAGGGAGAGGTGAAGGAAGAGAGGGGTGAGGAGGGAGAGAGAGGTGAAGGAAGAGAGGGGTGAGAGAGGGAAGGAGAGAGGGGTGAGGAGGGAGAGGTGAAGGAAGAGAGGGGTGAGGAGGGAGGTGAAGGAAGAGAGGGGTGAGGAGGGAGAGGTGAAGGAAGAGAGGGGTGAGGAGGGGGAGAGGTGAAGGAAGAGAGGGGTGAGGAGGGAGAGGTGAAGGGAAGGGTGAGGGGAGGGGGGTGAGGAGAGAGAGGAGGTGAGGAGGGAGAGGTGAAGGAAGAAGGGGTGAAGAGAAGAGAGGGGGAGGAGGGGGAGAGAGAGAGGTGAAGGAAGAGAGGGTGAGGAGGGAGAGAGAGGTGAAGGAAGAGAGGGGTGAGGCTGGATGGGGGTGAGAGGCTGTGGGCAGTGGGAACTGACTTACTGTAGCAGGAAGAACTTTTAAAAACAGAACAAAAAGTGAGATATCTGATGAGGACAAGTATCAAAGGGTCTGATAGCACCCAGTCACCATATCTGATTCTATGTGGTGCTTGTGTGTGTGTGTGTGTGTGTGTGTGTGTGTGTGTGTGTGTGTGTGTGTGTGTGTGTGTGTGTGTGTGTGTGTGTGTGTGTCTGCTCCTCAGTGACCACTCTCAACAGGGTTGCTAATGAGCTGTCACAGGGCAATGGTGTTGCTAGGCACATTCCCATAGCTATGCTGTCATCTCACGTCTTCACAGAGCTGCAGTTTAAGAAATGAAACAACCTTGGAGACATGTTAATCTCCCTTGACCTCCTTTAAATTGTGCCCAAGAAAGGCATGTTTTCCAGACTCAGTTTGTTGTCCAACTCCCCTCCCATCGTCCTCCCCTTTTCTCCCTCTCTCGTAGGGAGATAGAGGAGGTCTGTTGACCCTCCAGAAGAGGTGGACATCATTCCTAAAGGCCACACTGGTGTGTTCGCTGCCAGAATACAATTTACACTTCAACGTGTTGAGGAGTATTTACACGCTGCCGGGACACACACCTCACGACACACTCTTCTACGGTGTCTTCAGTCCCGAGTGGTGAGTAGTAGTAGAGGAGAGGAGAGGAGGAGAGGAGAGGAGAGGAGAGGAGAGGAGAGGGGAGGGGAGGGGAGGGGAGGGGAGGGAGGAGAGGAGAGGAGAGGAGAGGAGAGGAGAGGAGGAGAGGAGAGGAGAGGAGAGGAGAGGAGAGGAGAGGAGAGGAGAGGAGAGGAGTATTTACACGCTGCCGGGACACACACCTCACGACACACTCTTCTACGGTGTCTTCAGTCCCGAGTGGTGAGTAGTAGTAGAGGAGAGGAGAGGAGAGGAGAGGAGAGGAGAGGGGAAGGGAGGGGAGGGGAGGAGAGGAGAGGAGTATTTTAATTAATCTAGTGTGTGTGTGTGTGTGTGTGTGTGTGTGTGTGTGTGTGTGTGTGTGTGTGTGTGTGTGTGTCTCATGGTACTTGCAACACCAAGGGTTTTGAGTTTGATTCCTGCTGGGGCCATCCATATGAAAAGTGTATGCACGCATGACTGTAAGACCCTTTGGATAAAAGTGTCTGCTCAATAAAATATTTGAAGGGAAAAATAGTGGTAGAAACCGACAGAAGGGGCGAGAGACAAGAGAGAGAAGAGATAGGATGTGTTAGCTGGGTCCAAGGGAAAGGTGTGACAAATGCAGAGATGGATGGAGAAACAATCTGCAAGGGAAGAGAGGGGTATCAGGAAAAGGGAGGAAGTGGGGGCTGGAGATCAAGACAGAGAGGGA